>NW_006774127.1:2801699-2808569 GCF_000442215.2 Lipotes vexillifer
TGTGTAGGGGAGGGGGGAGGTGCGGGGGAGGGGTGTCCCAGGGGAGGGGTTGCAGAGCCGGAGTGCAGGAGTGGGCACGGGACATGGGCCCCGAGGTGCTTGGCCCAGGACAGCGTGTGGCATCTGCAAAGCACCTGTCCGCGGTGGCAGCAGCCGGGCAATGGCCGGCAGGCATGTGCTGGCCTCACCCCCAGCAGCTGCTGAGGGGCCCTCGTGTTCCAGATAAGCAACCAGGCTCTGGAGACAGAGCCGCCCCCTCCGGGGCTGGGGTTTGAACACAGTCAGTTTGAACACAGTCAGTCTGGCCCTAAATGCCCTCGTCCACATCGAAAACATCATTAAGGCTCTTGCTTACAAGCAAGGCCTCCCCATTAGAACCTGCCCACCCACCACTAAATCCCGCAGGCCCGGGACCCCCTGGGGTCAGCTCTCGAATCTGGGTGACCCAGCCGTCCCCGTCGCCACACCACACGGGGGCTCCACCCAGGGGCCCGAGGCAGTCCCAGCCCCGCGGGTTCCCCGGTGACGGCCCTGCTGCCTGTCCTCTGCCAACAGTACATCCACGTGTTCCTCAACGAGGTGACGGCGCTGGTCCCCGTGCTCAGTGAGGCCAAGCACTCCTTCGCCGTGTACACCCCCGAGAGGACACGGCAGAGGTGGCCTGTGCGCCTGGCCGCTGCCACCGAGCAGGACATGAGCGACTGGGTGAGCGGGCGGGGGTCCCGCGGGCAGGCGTGCGGGAGCCTCGGTCTTGGGCGCCCAGCCTCCCTGACCAGCCACCCCCCTCGCCGCAGCTCGCCCTGCTTGACCTGTCCTGCTGCGAGAGCCGCAGGGTGCACGGCCGCCCCTCCCCGCAGGCCATCTGGTCCGTCACCTGCAAGGGGGACGTCTTCGTGAGCGAGCCCAGCCCAGACCTCGAGGCCCCCGAGCACTGGCTGCCCTGTGACCAGATGTGAGTTGGCTGTGCCTGATGGAGCTGGGGCCCTGGCCCAGAAGGTCACCCAGAGCCCGTGAGGACCAGGGGGACGTGGGTGAGGCTGGGAGGCCCTGCACAGGAGGGAGAGGGGATGTCTGTCCGCCCTTTGCTCATCCGCTCTTGGTGGCCCTGTGTGCCCGGCGCCCAGTCAGACGAGTTGCCTCTGGACAGTGGCAGGAGCGTGCCCCAGGTGGCAGCTGCACCCTGCACTCCAGGAGGCTGTGCTGGCCCAAGTGGTGGCCCCTCCTGGTCTGGCGTGACACGCCCGTCCCAGACCCCAGGGTGCAGGGGGGACTCAGGCTGCTGACCTCGCTCCCGTCTGCATAACTCCAGGGATCAGGGGCTCTTGAAGCTCCCGCTTGCTGGGGGCCTGACCGGCTCCTGCACCAGCTCAGGGTTCGCCTTAGCTGGTTAATTCCCAGTGGGAAGCCAGGGGGGTTCCCTTGTGCTCAATAGAGTCTGTCATTGGAGGCCGAAGGTGAGTGAAGCAGGACGTCCGGGAGGCCACGGAGCAGAGGGGTAGCCTCTGGAAAGCCCTGCGGGACGGTTTCTCCCCTCCCCTCCCTCCCTCCTCATCTCCAGGTTCTGGCGGCAAATGGGAGGCCACCTGCGGGTGGTGGAGGCCAACAGCCGGGGCGTGGTGTGGGGCATCGGCTACGACCACACGGCCTGGGTGTACACGGGTGGCTACGGCGGAGGCTGCTTCCAAGGTGAGGGTGGCAAGACCGGCTCCCCCAGCCCTGCCCCCAGCCTCCCGCACGGGCCGGTACCCCCTCTAATCCCTGTCTGGCTTCCCTGCCCCATGCCAGAGCCGCTGCGCCAGTATCAACGCTCAGCTGACAGCTAGCTGACAGGTGACCTTCACCACTGCCAACCTCCAAATCCCGGGCCCGCGCACAAAGCGTGAGAGCCCAGAGACCAGGTCTCGCCCCCAGTGGGCCTTCCTGGGCACCCACTGCTGAGCTGGAGGCCGTGAAGGTTCTAGAAAGACAGCCGCCAGGGCCAGTCTCCTGATTCCCAGGCCCGGATTCCAGCTCCCCTTTAGATGGGTTGTGCCTTAGGGGACGAGAACTTGCTGAACCCCTGGGGGCACCCCAAGTTCTGGAGGTAGGGTCCCTGTGTCTCCTACTGGTAAACGGAGGCAGAAACAAACACCGAAGTGGGACATTCCATGCCACAGCCCACACGCCCCACAGTGGAGGTGGCTAATCCTGTAGAACTGTGGTCCACTGAGACCCCAGGAAGGCACATCCATGCAAGTTTAACAGCTTCCCTGTTTGCGAGGCAGGAATTACTTTTGTCCCCGTCTTACAGGTGAGGAAAGTGGGGCTCATGGGCTTACATGAGGGGTCCAAGGCACCTTTGTTAGTAAGGAATGAGCTGGGTGGGCCTCACACCTGCCCAGTGCCAGGTGAGTGGGCTGGAAGGTGGGGGAAGAGGAGCAGGTGAGACTAGGGCGTGAGGTGGAGGAGTGTCAGATTCTTGCCACCAGGGCATGCAACCCCGGGTAACCCCAGAGGAGAGCAACCCAAGCCGCCAGACCCTGGGAGACAAGCTCAGCCGGCCTGTGAATCCTCTCGGCCCTCTCTTCCCGCCTGCTCTCACCTGGTCGGGCGGGCAGGTGTGGCCTGGGTCCAGCACCCTCCTCTCCACCCCCAGGCCTGGCCAGCAGTACCAGCAACATCTACACGCAGTCGGACGTAAAGTGTGTCTACATCTACGAGAACCAGCGCTGGAACCCCGTCACGGGCTACACCAGCAGGTGAGCCAGTCGCGCGCCCGCGGAAACAGGACCGAGCTGAACGGCCGCATCTGCTGGAGCGGGAGAGCTGACGTCTGGCCCCAGATGTGGAACTGACTGGATCTTACTGCTTAACAGGATTTTCTCCCATAAAGTATAACGCGTATTTTAAAAACTCACTTACTGAGAGCGTGACATACATAAAGTGCGTGAAACATACACATATACGTACATATGGTGAGATGTATCTAAATATGTTGATGTGTCCATATATATCATTGAATTTTCACAGATCAAACGCCAGCGTAATCACTACCAGGGTCACGAAACAGAACATCGCCACCTCCCTCCCCATCCCCTCTGGTGTTTTTTTTTTTTTTTTTTGAGTGGGGTGGTTACTTAACTTTCTTAAAAAGTTTTGTTTAATTGAAGCTGCTGAGAACATCACAGCCTCCACCGAAATTATTTTAATTCTCCAAATGTGAGGCTTTGGGACAAGACAGTCAATACGTTGTGTTTGGTGCAGAAGCGGAACACTCTAGAAAATCTAGATTGTACGCAGCTATATATTTCCTGCCCACTCAGCACAGAAACGTATTTCTCATAACCTGTCCTGGGGTATTTGGTTCGTTCGTTTCAGAAAGCAAGCGAGTTGTGGTATTTCTTAGCTCTTAAAGCCACTGCAGGGGTTTCGGCCGGCCAGAACAGCGGTTCTCAAACTTGAGCCTCATCCAAGCTCTGCGCTGGGGCCCCTCCCAGACTTGGCCCTGTGGGTCTCTTCTTTCGACTGGTTCCATTTCATATCCTGTATAATAAAACTACGATCCTAAGTAGAGAGCTTTCCTGAGTTCCCTGAGTCGTTCTAGCAAATTATCAAACCCGAGGAGGTAATGAGAACTGCCCCCAATTTGTAGCCAGTTGGTCAGAAGTGCAGTATGACTGGTATCTGAAGTGGGGGCAGTCTTGCTGGGGACCGTGCCTTTCCCTTGTGGGGACTGAGTGGTGTTGCAGTCCACCCAGTTGGTGTTGGAATACCCAGTTCTCTGCAGTGGGTGGACCTGTCCACACTCTCACAGGCAGGGCATGCCCCACATCTTTGCTGGTTTCTTATGTTTTAGCCACACTGATGAGCATGTAGTATATCTCTTGTTTCCAGTTTCTGTTTCCTGGGGGCTAATGGGACACAGCACCTTTCAAACATGTACTGGAACTTGGATACCCTCCTTTGTGAAATGCCCCTTTGAGTCCTTGTCCCATGTTTTGGTTGGATGATCTTTTTTCTTGATTTGCCAGTGCTCTTTACATGTGAAGGTGCGAGCCCTTTCTCTGTTATTTCTCCTGTTCTGCAGCTTGCTTTTCACCCTGTTAGTGGTGACTTAATTATTAAATGTAGTCCTGGTGATCATCCTTTTCTTTACATAAAGATGGAGCCTTTAAAAAAAATCTCTTAAGAAAGCTCATTAACCCCAAGGGGATTAATACATCCTTCTATCTCTGGAACAGCAGTCAGCAAACTTTTTCTATAAAGGACCAGATAGGAAATAGTTCAGGTGTGGTGGGCCTTAGGGTCTCTGTCACAGTGACTCACTTTGCAGCTGCCGCTTGAAAGCAGCCACGTAAACGAATGAGCATTGCTGCGTCCCAGTAAGATGTTATACCTGGACACAAATTTGAATTGCATAGAATTTTCACGTGTCACAAAGCATTATCCTTCTTTGAATTTTTTTCAACCATTTAAAACTGTAAAAACGACCCTTACTTTGTAGGCTGTGCTGAAACAGTCCTGATTAGGCCTGTGAGGCATGTTTTTGTCCACCCTGTTCTGGAAGCTTTATTCCTCTGTCTTGTCCATTTAGGTCTAGAACCCCCTGGCCTGAACTACTTGGTATATAAGGTGAGGTAGGGGTAAAGTGTTTTTGGTTTTTTACTCTCCAGTGACCCACACCATTTATTGAAAAGACTGTCCTTCCCCCTTGTATCACAGCGGCCACCTTTGCCTTAACTCCAGTGTCCATGGAGGCAGTGGCCGTTCCCAAGCCCTTCTCTTCCGCGCAGCTTTGGGCATCCTTGTGCTAACCCTACATTGTTCCAGCTGCCGTCCCTTTATGGGAAGTTGTCAAAGCCTCTCATCTTCTTTATCTAGCTTTGGCTCTTCCTGTATCAGTTCTAGGTGAACTTTAGAAGCAGTCCTCAAAAGCTCTTGGGGTCTTGGTCAGGATGGCCTTGGATCTATAAGGTCAGTTTGGGTAGAAACGTTATCTCACATTCCTAAATCTCCAAAATCTGGACGCAGTTTATACCTCCATTTATGTAGATCTTTAATTTCGTATTAATAGGGTTTTGTGATTTTCTATAATGGGGTCTTGACATCTTTTGTAAATGGTATTTCATATTTTTGAGTCTATGATAAATGGCACAAACTTTTAAATTTCCTTTGTGTTTTCAAAACTGATGAAAGGAAGAAATTTCAAATAACATGAAGAATAAATTCTAATCCCACCAAAACCAAAAATAGTAGCCACTACCCGCATCTTGGTGTGTTTCCCCCTGCCCGTCCCCAATGTGCCTGCATTTGCTGGTGGCAGGGGGACAGTCAGACATGTACAGATGGCCTGTGACAGCCTCCCAATTTGATCCCCGAGGGTGGACCTGGCTTATCTCACCCCTCCTCGGTCTTGGACGTGTAGACTGTTTGTGACCTTTTGCTGTCGTCTGGACAGTTTAAAGGATTTCCTCGTGTGTAAATATTTGCGAGTCTCTCCGTTCACCCCAGTAACTCAGGGTTTGAGCCCTTCTAAGGAAGCTGATACACGTTGCCTGCCTGTGTTCTGGAAGCCTCCGCCCCGGCTGTGTGTTAGGGTCCACACAGGATGCTGACCTGCTTGCCTCTCCCCTTCCTCCTCACTCCCTGCTTGGTCCTCGGGAGAAGAAAAGCAGCGCCGGGCTCCCCAGCCCGTGTAGAGAGTGCAAAGCCAGGGCCACAGCCGCCTGCGGAGACCACCGTGCGCTATGTGTTGCTGGGAGTGTATCAGTCAGCCGGGGCTGCTGTAACAAAACACCACGGGCTGAGCAGCTTAAACACCAGACTTTTATTCTCTCTGTTCTGGAGGCCGCGGAGTCTGAGGCTTGCTTCCTCCTGAGGGCCCTGGGGAGGATCTGTTCCGGCCTCTCTCCTGGCTTCCGGGGGCTTCCGGTGTTCCTTGTCTGGTGACTCAGTTGTCACATGGCCTTCTCCCTGTCTTCACGTCATCTTCCCAATTTGGGAAACTTGGGTCCAGATGTCCCCGTTTGGTAAGGACGCTGTCCTAGTGGACTGGGGCCTACTAAATAACCGTTTCATCTCAACTTGATTCTCTGCAAAGACTCTATTTCCAAATGAGGTCCCACTCATAGGCACTGGGGTTAGGGCTTCAACGTCTTTTCGGGACACGATGACCCACATGACGAGAGAACGAGGTGTGGGGTCCCTCGGGTGGGTGGCCTGGCTGTGGTTGGTTGGCACCTGGCCCCCGTGTGATGTAGGGTCCCCCCGTTGCTGTCCCCGCCCTGGGGCCATCCTGTTTCTGCCCTCTTGCCCCTCCAGAGATGCAGCTGTCCCAGGGGCCTGGGCAGGGGGGCCGTTCTCCCCTCTCTCTGGCGTCACCTCAGGCCTGTTGTCCTGTGCAGGGGTCTGCCCACCGACCGGTACATGTGGAGTGACGCCACGGGCCTGCAGGAGTGCACCAAGGCCAGCACGAAGCCCCCGTCCCTGCAGTGGGCCTGGGTAAGCTCCGGGCTGGGACGGGGCGGGGACTGCAGTGGGGGGTGTCCGCCCGCACTGACCCGCCCGTCCCCCAGGTTTCTGACTGGTTCGTGGATTTCAGCGTCCCTGGAGGCACGGACCAGGAGGGGTGGCAGTACGCCAGCGACTTCCCTGCGTAAGCATGTCTCTCTCTGCATGGGGAGGGGGCCTCAGGGGGCCACGACCCTGAGTGTCAGGCCCGGTCAGCCAGGCAGAGTCCCTGCCCCCTGCCCAGCAGTGCAGGCCCTTCACGGTACACAGTTCATGTCCAGATGGAGGATGGAGCCAGGCGAGACTGAGCCAGGGCCTGAGCCTGGCTTCTGAGCCTCAGGCTGGTTTATCCTGGACTGATCCCCCCCCCCCCCCCCCCCC
>NW_006774127.1:2808617-2811628 GCF_000442215.2 Lipotes vexillifer
CCCCCCCCCCCCCCGCCCCGCTTTGGCCTTGGGCCCTGAGCTTGACTGCTCCCCAGAGCGTTCTGATGGCGCCTGGGGGTGGGGAGGGCTCAGAGGCCCCTTAGCTAGAACCCACCCCCCAGCTGGGCAGCTGCCAGCCCCAGGGGGACCCCGCAGGGAGGCCCGGGCGGGGCCAGAGGCATCTGAAGCAGGAGGACGGTGTCCTCCCTTACCTGCTGCCCCCAAGCCCCCCCTTCAGCTCGCACTGAGGGCTGGGCTCTGTAACTCCTGGGGAAAGGATGTGCGTGCAGTGTCACCTTCCAGAAACTTCTGCGGCATGGTCTCGACGTCAGCTTCTTCCTCTGCAGCTTGTACCACGGGCACAAAACCATGAAGGATTTCGTCAGGAGAAGGTGCTGGACCAGGTAAGGAGGGAGGTAACTGGGGGGTGCCGCCATGCCCCTCCCTGCCTCGGCCTCAGTCCCTGTGGAAGCAAAGGGGAGGTTAGAGGCGGGAGGAAAAAAGAGGATCAAAGTAAATGTCAGCCCAGGAAGTGCCCTCGGGCTCCCAGTGCTGTTTCTGAAGAGTTTGTTTTCAAGAACAAACAAGAGAACTGCTGGCAGGCTCTACAGGACCTGCAGGACGGGAGGAAGGCCTGGCTGGGGGTTGGAGGCCAGGCAGGGGCGTACGGCGTGAAGGGTCGTGCCCTCCGGCTCCTCTGGGGGGTCGGAGGTTGTGGCCCCGGCCCTCCCCAGGGCCAGGGGCCTGGCTGCTCCCTTCTGTCCAGAGCAGACGGCCCTGAGGCTCACGGCGGCACCAGGGTGCCCGGGGCTTTGCTCTCTTCCTGCCGCACAGAAAGTGCAAGCTGGTGACCAGCGGGCCCTGGCTGGAGGTGGCCCCCATCGCCCTGGGGGACGTGTCCATCATTCCGGAGAGCCCGGGTGCCCACGGGAGCGGGCCCGGCATCGCACTCTGGGCCATCAGTGACAAGGGGGACGTGTTGTGCCGTCTGGGCGTGTCCGAGCTCAACCCCGCGGTGAGCACCTTGTGGGACCCAGGGCCTGCCCACCTGCCAGCCCTCTGCAAGCTCTGGCGGATTCTTACCGAGATAGGACTCTTTGGTGGAGTCGGGCAGGGTTCAGGCCTCCCCAGGCCTCTGCCCAGGACGTTCCCTGAGACCGGTGGACACCGCTCGTGGCCCGAGGGGTCGCCAAGCCCTGCGGGCAGTTGGAGCTGAGGACGAGGTTGGCGTGAGGAGCCGCCAGCTCCCGGAACCTGGGTGGGTGACAGAGGCGGGGCCCGGCGCCCTGAGTGTCCCTCCTCCCCGCCTGCAGGGCTCCTCCTGGCTGCATGTGGGCACCGACCAGCCCTTCGCCTCTGTCTCCGTCGGGGGCTGCTACCAGGTGTGGGCCGTGGCCAGGGACGGTTCCGCCTTCTACCGTGGCTCCGTGTCCCCGTCCAAGCCGGCTGGTGAGTGCCACCCCTCGGGGGGATCTCCACCTGCCACCACCGCGGCCATGTTGTGACGGGCGCCAGGGGGCGGCTGGAGCTGCTTCCGCTTCCGGGGAAGCCGGTTGACGGGTCTCCGTGTAGTTCAACAAGCATTTACCGAACACACCTGTGGACCAGGCGCAGGGGCCGCGCTGGGCTCCCCCCAGAGGCCGCCCTCCTCCTCTGGGACTGACCCAGGGGTGGTCACCTGGCAGTGGGGCTGCCCTTCACCATCCTTGGCCTCCTGCCCCTCGGGGACAACCCTGGGCACCCCGCACAGCCCATCCACAGTGTCCCTCCTGGCTGCCCTCCTGGAGTGCAGGCCGTGTAGGCTTGTACTTCTCTGGACTTCTGAACAGTGTCCGGCACAGGGATGCATGGACTGACGGGTGGGTGGGTGGGTGGTGGCTGATGCATCGCCACCCTCCACGGGGGCAGTGGGTTCGCACAGTGGCCCTGAGGCTGAGTCTCCACCGCATGCTGGGCCGGGCACCTTCCTGTCCCTGTTCGGGACAGCGGCCCATCGGACCCCACCGTCTGGAAGTTGCCACAGCCTCGGGCGGGCCCTGGGGAGGGCACTGGGCAGGCCGGGGCATCGAAGCGACAGCAGGACACAGGTCAGCTCGCGCTGGGCCCTCTCACACTTGTGGTCCGGCCAGTCTGGGGACAGAGGCCGGCCGCACCTGCTCGACCCCGTGAGCTGCAGAGGGGACCACGTGCTCCAGGAGCACTGGGGTGGCAGTTTCCGTGCTGCATCCCAAATCCAATCTCCCATCGCAGGCGACTGCTGGTACCTCATCCCATCTCCTCCCAAACAGAGGTTGAAACAGGTGTCCGTGGGGCACACAGCAGTGTTCGCCTTGGACGAAAACGGCAAGTGGTTTCTGATCCCCAGTGGTCACCAGGGGAGGTTTGGGGTTCCCTGAGTGCCCTGATGGGATGAGACCAGACCCTCGCCCGCCCCAGGCCCCAACATGAGACTTTCGTAAGCCCCATGAGAGGCCGCCAGCCTGAGGTCAGCCTCCAAGCAGGCTCCTCCCCCGAGTCATGCAGGGTCGGGGGCCACCAGCCCCTGCAGTTGCTCTGGCCTGCCTGCACCTCAGGAGGAGGACCCGGTGCCAAGGCCTGGGAGCATCTTCTAGACGGTGCCACCCAGGCCCACGACTCAGGAACCCCAGGGCAGCTGGGGCTGGCAGAGGTCACCTGCCCGGCCCAGGCCATCCCTGCCCCGCCCCCATGCCACCTCCAGCCAGCTCCACCTGTGCCCTTTAATGGTCTGTAGTTGTTGTCCCAGCTGAGCAAGGTGAGGAAAGGGCGGAATCGGGACTGGAACCCAGGGATTTCATTCCAGACCAGGTCTCTTTATTGTTTAAAGAATTCCTTGTCCTCGGTTTCTCATGCATAGAAAGCAGACGAGGTTGCCAGCCCAGCACAGCAGGGCAATTATGAAGTGAGGGGGAGGCAAACGTGGGAAGGGCAGGGCTGGCTATGGCCAGGGTCTCTCCGGCTGTGGGTGAGCAGGAGGCCCGGGCAGTGGGGGG
>NW_006774127.1:2811763-2813512 GCF_000442215.2 Lipotes vexillifer
GGGGATGCAGAGGGAGACCCCGCCTGTCTCGTGGTCAGACCTCCCGGCCCTGCAGACCCCGAAGTGGATCCTGATGCTCGGGGCCTCACGGTATCGGTGCTTCTCTCCTAGGGAACCTGTGGTACCGCCAGGGGGTCACACCCAGCTACCCGCAGGGCACCAGCTGGGAACACGTGTCCAACAACGTGCGCCACGTGTCCGTGGGGCCCCTGGACCAGGTCTGGGGCAACAGGGGCTGGGGGTGGGCGCTTGCCCTGGGGTCGGGGACTTGGGGGGATCCAGGTTTCTGCTCTGGTCTCCCCGCTGCTGTCTCCACGGTCCCCCTGCAGCAGTGGGGCCGGGCCTTCAGTGGGTCTGCATTCTAGGTCTGGGTCATCGCCAACAAAGTCCAGGGGAGCCACAGCCTGAGCCGGGGAACTGTGTGTCGCCGCACGGGTGTGCAGCCCCTGGAGCCCAAGGGGCAGGGCTGGGACTATGGCATCGGGGTAAGCAGGGCTGGGCACGGGGCGGCTGTGCTGGCCTGGGGCTCCGAGCCCTGAGGGCTCTCGGGTGGGAGGCCCCAGGCAGAGCCCCCCAAGAGTCCAACCGTCTAGAAGGATGGTCTCTGCCCCTTGACCCCTGGCAGCCCCGGGTCACTCCACTCTCTCCTTTCAGGGGGGCTGGGATCACCTGTCCGTCCGGGCCAGTGCCACCAGGGCCCCCAGGAGCTCGTCCCAGGAGACAGCTGGCAAGTGGAGAAGGGAGCAGGGCCTCCCCAGTGGGCCCTCGAAGGTGGACGGTGCCCCGCAGGAGACCCCCAATCCCGTCTGCTGCTGAGGCCGCTTCCCCTCACCTGGAGCAGGTGTGATGCTGGGTTTGAAGGACCAAGGTTGATGCAAGCCTTCCTGTCGGGAGCTGTTCTCGTGCTGAACGTGTTGAAACATGGATCCCAGGAGTGGTATCTCCAGGCCCAGACTCGAGACTGGGGAGGGAACCTGGCCTGAGATCATGGCCACCTTGGAGGCACTGAAACAACCCAGAAATGTGAAGCTCTGTGGACGCTGTGTGTCCCCGGCCGCGAGGAGAACGTGGGGTGTGGGGTGCAGACCCCTTTGCCCCGGCCTCTCCTGCCCGTCCCTTCCCTCTCTGCCTCCTCCTCCCTTTCCAGGACGGGAGCCTGGAGCCTTCCAGGAGCACTGCCCCTGGGGAAGAGAGCCCACGAAGGAGCCCTGAGCCCCAGGCATCCCCAGACGGCGTCGGCCCTGCCCCCTAAAGAAAACTGGCTGTGGGGCTCAGTGTGGCTTCGCCTGGACCTGATCACTTCTCTGAGCAGGATTCGCAAACGGGTTTCCTTTCAAAAGTTAAGGAAGGAGTTGGAAGGTTGGAAATAAGTGCTGGGGAGGGGCGTCTTCTTCCCCGGGTGGGCCGGGCCCTCCTGGGGTGGTCGGAGGACGGAGGGGCGGCCCGTGGCTGCGAAAAGCTGTCCAAGTGGAGTCACTGTCATCAGTCCTCAGCCAGCCCTTCCTCTGACGGGGTTGGGGACTGGGGGCTCCTTTTACATCAGATCATGTCGCAGGGGGTGGGGCGGGTGGAGACCAGCCGAGAGGGGCCTGGAGGCCTCAGCCCAGAGCAGAGCCCTAGGGAGGCACCCCCCAAGCAGCCCCACTCCCAGCGGGAAGCTTCTCAGCTGCTTTTTTTTTTTTTTTTTTTTTTTTAAATCAAAAAAAGGCCCCTTTTGGTTAGGCTCCACGTTTGTTTCCCACACCCACA
>NW_006774127.1:2813777-2817509 GCF_000442215.2 Lipotes vexillifer
CATGGTTTTTTTTTTTTTTTTTTTTTTTTAAATCAGAAAAAGGCCCCATTTGGTTAGGTCTCAAGTTTGCTTCCCACAGCCAGACGCGTTGCCCGGGGGTCATCAGAGCACGTGTCCCGTCTCTGCTCATTTTGAGATGGATCGAGCTGACCGCCAGCTTCCCCGGCATTCCCGTCAGGAGGGCTCGGCAGTGCGCTGTTTTGTGGTGCAGTGTTTGCCGCCCAGAAGCTGACTCTAAGAAGGTCTCCCTTGGGCCCCCTCCTGAGGGGCACTGGAGGGGCCGCTGGCCTCTGCCTCATCTCCTGGAGGTGGGACCGGGAGGCGTGAGTCTGGGGGCAGTGCCCAGGCAAAGCAAGTGAAGGGCCGGGTGGGCGGCGCCCTCCTGTCTGTTTACACTCGTGGTTGTCAGGTTTCTCCACGCGGGCATTACTGTTTCTTCTGTGGCAGCGCCCTGTCGTTCTGCTGTGACTCGCTGGTTTCACCCTGCCCTCTCTCCAGGGCGACCGTGTCCCCTCCTTGCGGAGCACCAACTGCTGACCTGCTCAGCATCACCGAACATCTCGAGTCCTCGGATGCTTTATTCAATAAAAACTTAGGCCAGACTGTCAAGGATGCGGTATTTTTATTGCTGCACTATGATTAAAATGCACAGTTCCCCACCCATTCGAGCTTGGGGCAAAAGTAGCAATTGCCATGAAACCTTTTATTTTGGTTTCATTAGTACTTTGAAGAGGTTGTTAGGAAAAATAAAAGCAAATTGGGATCATTTAAGAAACGTTTTCACCGTAATTATAGCAGGGGCACTGGCCGTTCAGTTCCAGGTTGGTTTTCTCTATAGAAAAGTCGCAGTTCTTGTTTCTCTGTCGCTCCCGAGCTCATGCAGGTCTGGTCTGCAGGTGGGTCCGTGGCCCCCGGTGCCGGCCAGGCGGCCCGGGCTCAGAATGCGTGAGTCTCTGACTTTAGGAAACGCACAGCCTGGAAGGGTAGGGCAGGGCCTTCTTGCAGGACAGAAGCGTCCAGCCTGGGCTTGGAGTCCAAGACGAGGGTCGACAGAGCAGACCTGGCAGCAGGCTCACCAGACCTGTCCCTTCACCACCCCTTTCCCCATATTCAACACCCCAAACCTGGACTGGGACCTTTAAGGCTCCTTCGTGATGTGGCCACAGGGCAGGCAAGTGCCCTCCAGCCTCGGGTGGAAAAGACTGCACATCTGGGCCCAGGCAACCCTCTGGGAAGCAGAGTGGGGGCAGATACCAGTTTGGGACAGGGGGACAGAGTCACAAAGCCTGTTGTCCTGCAAGGTGGTGATCCACAGGCCCCCGGTCACCAGGCATGGGCTGCTGGACGGAGCCTCTGCTGGGCGCACCCCACCCCAGGCTTTCAGGCTCAGTTTGTTGGCTCATTAGGCAAGTTCAGGGACGCGCTGAGCCCTGCTCTGCCCTCAGCTCAGCCAGAACGAGAGGTGCCAGGCTTGCAGGCCTCCCTCTCCTAACACGGGCTGTGTGGGCCCCATCTGTCCCGAGCTCAGAGTTGCCCGCAATCTCGGCTCCCATTGGTGGGCCCCTGACCACTGACCTTCCCGCGTGGCCACCCCTGGGGGGCAGGCCAGGACACCTGGGGTCCCCCCGACCCATGCTGAAGGTCGGCTGGGGCGATGGGGCCAGGACCAGACCAGGCCTCCGGGGGCCACCAGGCACTGGGGCCTAGCGACTGGGGTGCTGGGGGTGTGGGGGGCCCGGGGGTGTCGGCTGGTGTCTGACCTGGAAAGTTGGGACTGAAGCCCCTCATGGCTCTTTCCAGGGGTGCCACCTGCTGTCCTTGACGAGGCCAGGGCTGACGCCAAGCCGGGCGGGGCGTTAAGTGGCCGGGGCCGGGACTGCCGGGGCGGGAGGGTGAGGCCGTACACGGAGGTTGGGTCCTCAGCTGTGGCAGCCCCGCTCCCGGCCTGGCTCAGCCCCACGCAAAGCGTGCAGAGGCGCCTGGCCCCTGACGGCTCTGTGGCAGATCTGGGCACGGGGAACACGGCCCCATGTGCCAGGCCAACTCCGGCCTCTCCGCAGCCCTGTGGCTGGGCTTCCTGCCCAAGATGCAGAGGGCCCTGTCCCCTCCCCGTGTTGGCCGTGGGCAGCCGGACAAGGGAGAGGAGTTGCCAGCAGGGTTGGGCGCAAAGTCGCCAAGCCTGTCAGAGCCAGCGGGGCGGGAATGCCACAGAAGGAAGCATGGCCCGAGGCGGTGGGGACCTGCTAAGCTTCAGTCCCGTCTTTAAGGAGCAGCACCCGCTGGGGGAGGGGAGCCCCTGCCACCCCAGGCTCCTCCCCGCAGGGCCCCCCAAGTGCAACCAGGACCCAAGAACACCCTGAAGTCTGTCAGGCCGCCCTCTGCCGCTTACATGACCACAAACACCACAATGAGTGGCAAACCTTGGTGGGACCCTGAGGTAGGCCTGGGGATAGACCCTCTCCCTGCAGGAGACCCCTGACCACTCAGGGGAACCACGGCCTAGCAGCCTCTCTGCCCGACCCCCCAGCCCCATCTCCGGTACCCTCGGTGCCGGGCCACAGACCCTCCACGGTCACGAGCCCCACCCGGAGGAGCCAAGACCCCAGCCCCTCTCCCTGACAAGGTCCCTTCAGAATTAATGGGAGGGGACCTGACGGGGGCTTCTCCCTGACAGATGCTGAACTAGACACTCAAGCCCCTCTGCTCAGCCCCACTCCCCTCGAGGCTGTGGGCTTTGTTTGCTCCGTGCCTCAGTTTACCCCGAAAGAGGAGGCTGTGGTGCAGTTTGGTGGAGGCTCCGCCCTGGGCCTGGGCCTGGGCCTGAGCAGTAACTGGGGAACTCACCCAAGCAAACCTTTGCGTGGAATCTCCCCTCACCTCGGGAGGGAGCGGGAGTGAGGAGGAGTTAGTGACAAGGGCCGGCCAGCTCCTGCCTAGACGATGACGCGGCAGCCCTGGGACCTTGTGGAGGTATGGGCCTCATGCTGCCCCAGAGCCGTGGCCTCCACCAGGCCACTCACTGGTCTTGTCCCTGCACCCTGGGACGTGCCCAGGGCTGCGCCGAGAGTGCAGGGAAACGGAGCCGCGGGGCGAGGAGGGCCCAGGGCTGGGAGGGGCGGGCCAGACCGCTGACCTGGGTGGGGCCGCACGCTAGGAGCCCTCGCGGAAGCTGTGGATCTGCGTGGAGAACTTCTGCAGGTGGCCCTCGGGCGGGGCCTCGGAGCCCCCGAGCGTGCCCCGGGCCGCCTGCTGCGGCTGCTGGTAGTGCTGGTAGAGCTTGGGGACTGGCCCGTCCAGGCCCGGGAGGCGGCCGCTGGACATGGTCAGGATGGTGGCGGTCAGCGACTTGATGTAGTTCTTGGCCAGCGTGAGCGTCTCGATCTTGGAGAGCTTCTTGTCGGCGCGCACGTGCGGGATGACCTCGCGCAGCGCCTGGAAGGCGTTGTTGAGCTTGTGCATGCGCTGCCGCTCGCGCTCGTTGCTCTCCAGCCGCCGCTGGACGCTGCTCTCCCGCCGGCTCCCCGGCCCCGGCCGCCGGCGCCCGCCCTCTGGCCGCGCCCCCTGCGCGCGCGCCCTCCGGCTCCGCAGAGCCTTGGCCGCGTCTGGCCCCGAGCCCGGCGGTGGCCTGTCGGGCGTCCGCTCCCCTGGGGTGGCTTCTGGGTCTTGCGGGGGCGCCCGGCGCCGGGGAGGCCGGCTCTTGGTCTTCATGTCTCCAGACTGGATGTCAGATCG
>NW_006774127.1:2819906-2830138 GCF_000442215.2 Lipotes vexillifer
CGCTCAGGGCAGCGGTCCCCAGTGGCGGCTGCCCAGCTGGTGCACAGTGACCCCAGGGTCCTTCCCAGTCACTCGCAGGGCCCTGAGCTGACCCCACCCCCACCCCCCATAACCCCTGTTTGACCTTACACTGACCCCTCAGACCTTTCCCTGGTCTGGTCGCCCCCTCTCCCCCTGGGTGACACGTATTGGCCCCTGGACCTTTCTCCGGCCCCATGCCCCTCACTGCCTCCTGAGTGCCTCCTGGGCTTAGGTGGCCGTTGACACTTGGCTGAGACCGCCCAGAGGTGCGGCCCCATCCTAGCCCAGGGCAGGCCCTCTGCCCGCGGCCGCACTACCTCCTGGTCGCCTGGACGGACAGGCACCAACTCCGGCCACTGCACTCACCGTCCTGCCCCACCGGACGTCACACAAGCAGGGACAACACTGGTGCCAGAATGCCTGTGGACGTGAGGAGGCCGTCGGAAGTCAGAGGTGGACGGTGACCAGAGCCCGCCGCAGTCCCCAGGCCCAACACGTGGATGGCCGCGGCCAGAGCTCGAGACTCGGACCCCCCACCCAGGTTTCCCTCCAGACGCCACCCGGCCCTGCCCCAGGGTCCTCTCCCCGCTGCCCCACCTGCACCCCACCCCTGTTACCTGGGGATCCGTGGCCGCACGCGCTGGGGCTGCCCACGGGGGGACAAGGACACGTCGCTTTAGGCGCCGTGGGCGGGGCGGCGGCCGCATGTAAATGAGCCCGTGGGGCGGGCACGGGGCGGGGCCGGAGTCCGCGTGTCGCCGCCCCGCGGCGGGGGCGGGGCGCACCTGCCGGCTGGGGACCTGGGCCCCTCCCCGCCCGCCCGCGAAGGGTTCCCGGGCCGCCCCTCTCGCCCCGCGCAGGCCCCCGGAGCCAGCTCCGCTGGCCTCGCTGCGAGCCGGCCGGCGCGGAGGGGAAGCACCTGGCCGCCGCACCTGGCCTTGGGGTTAAGGCTCAGCACACGGAGCCAAAGTCAGATTCGTGGAAAAGCCGTTTTGCAGTAATACGAGTTTCTCAAACGGACGGCGGCCGCAGCCCCGAAGAGCAATAGCCCAGGCACCCCGCGCCCTCACCCCGCGTTTCGGGAGGACCCTGCAGCACCGGGGGCTTGAGGACCCGACCCCGCCACGCCCGCGGCGCCGGGCCAGGTGCGAGCGGGCGGAGCCCTGCCCGGGGAGCACCTGCCCGGCCGCCCGTGGGCAGCTCACCGAGAAATAACTGGTCATCGGTTTTAGGAGGTCTCCAGGAGAGGGAGGGAGCTCGAGCTCAAAACCGGCTGCCACCCACTTGCTTTACTTCATCGTCCCCTGCCTCAGTTTCCTCACCTTTGACCGGAGCACTATAAGGCGTTAAAAGCAGCAACTGCACAGGGGTCCTGGGGGCTGATGGGAGGCGCCGGAGCGCGGCAGGACCCGCGGCGGCACACGGGCCTGGGCTCCCACCGGCTCCGGTCCTGCAGGCCCAGGGTCTGCGCTGGCCCCCGCACTTCCCCCGGACACTGCCACTCGCTGCCTGTCTTGGGATCTGGGAATGGGAGTGCACAGGTCTCCTCCGTCTACTCCCCGAGGGTCACTCTGCAGTTGGTGTAACCTGAGCTGGGGCCAGGCCCCTATTTTGGTACAAAGAGGCCCATTTCCCTGCTTGTGACAGCTGGGACCAGGACAGCAAGGAGGGGACACTCGGGGAACAGAAAGGCTGGTTTTGAGCTGATTAGCCTCTGGGCTTAGCGCTCCTTAGAGGCTGGATCTCAGAAATTAAAACGCTTCTGAGACTTCCCTGGCGGTCTAGTGGCTAAAACTCCGCGCTCCCATTGCAGGGGGCCGGAGCTCAATCCCTAGTCGGGGAACTAGATCCCACATGCGTGCCGCAACTACGAAGCCCGCGTGCCGCAGTGAAGATCCCGTACACGGCAACGAAGATCCCGCGTGCCACAACTAAGACTCGATGCAGCCAAATAAGTAAATACTAAAAAAAAACCCCAAAAACAAAAACAAAAATGCCTCCGAAATTCATCAATGTTTGAATTACAGGTACACTTTATGGCAGCGCAAACAGTCCATGCTAGTTTTCCGGTGATTATGCAAATCTTCGTGTTCTCGGGAGCGTGGGGTTTAGGTCTGTCGCAGAAAAGGGCATCCCATCTCTAGAGACCAGGGCAGTGAGTGACCCAGAGCTGCAGGCTCCCAGCACCCACAGTGGGGCAGTGCCAGATCACCCACCCCAGGCCTTATACCGTGGAAAACACACAGAATCAATGCGGTAACAGAATCTATAAATATATATTTATTTTGAATATTAAATAGTTTTTAAATTACAAGCAGTTTATTGAATCACACTATGCATCAATATACAGTAAAAACCTTACAATTTAAAAATGTACACGATTTAAACTGAAAGTTCATTAACTATTATATTGCCGTGAACCTCTTACAGCTGTGTTAAAGCACAACAGGGAAACCTCGGAGGTGGGATGGCCCCATGCGTCCTCATTTGCGGCTGGAACGAAGCAGTGGGTACTCTGAACAGCGGGCCGCTGTTACCGTCTATCTACGCCTGTGCCAACTTGAACTTAACCATGTTCCAGCCATTCAAATAACAGGTTGTTGGCGATTCAATACTGTCCACACATCTTTTAAGAATTAATTTACATACTAAAGAGTGTTTTACCTTTTGATAGCCAAAGCTTGGGCCAACCCCGTTACTACTGAGGAACGTTGTTTTTGAGACTTACACCTGAAGTAACTGCGTACACCCATGCTTATTTTAAGCCTACTTCTCCTAAGGCTAATATTTTGAAGCCCCTCGTAACTGAAGCCCGGCATCTCCAGCCTCACACTTGGTTCGCTTCTGGAATTTTCAGATGACGGGCTGAGTAAAGTAAAACCAAGAGCTGCCTCCCTCGCACCTGGGCCCTCAGGACAAACGTACAGAAAGTCATTAACCCCACGAACACCCTGTGGAAAGTGTTAATAAAAGAAGGAGGCTTTGAAAGGGCTTTCAGGGCAGCAAGACATACCAAGACCTTTCTTAGATAAAGCCATTTTCATAGAAACAATCACCTGTACACTCAAAAATAGAACCGATACTCTGTTCTCCATTCAGCTTCCTGGAGTTTCCTCACCCTCAAGATGAAGGGCTTCTTACCCAGACGCACAGTCCAAGTTTCAGGAGGATTTGGGGGGAGCACTTTTTCTTCATTTTGCTCTTACTGGCTTATGACCAAGTCCTTTGATAACACAAATTAACATCTAGCTAGGAAGGACATGAAGGTTAGATTATTTTTATTGTAGGACTTAAGATACGTAAACTCCACCAAAGTAAGACAGATCCCAAAGGAGGCCAGGAAATATCGTTGTGAACCAGGTATGACAAACCTCACCCACATTCTCTAGAGAATTCCACTGATACTATTTCATTGTGTAACTTATTAGAACAAAAGCAGTTTAAAAATCCACCTACTGGTAACCGAGTGAAAAGAAAACTGAAACAAACAACAAAGCACATGCTGACATTTCAAAAATGGGCAGAAAATTTTAATCTACATAATTTCCTGTGTATTACTTGAGATTTCAAAAGAACATGTTAATTCCCATGTTTATTATAAATATAAAATCTACCCGACCATGCAACACCACACTAAGACCTACTACTCCAACCCAGCCCCACCCCTAGCTCCCTGTATAAAATGTTTTTGGCAATTCATTGTATCAGAGTGATGTAGACCTTAAAATAAATTAAAATGGGAATTATGTTGTTAAAAATCTCCTTAATCATAGTGAAAAATGTACAGCCCCAAAGCATCAATAAATTTACCACAGGATGACTGTATAAGAAGACTATCTAGTCTATGGATCTACTTGATTTTAGTCATTAGATCTGAACTCCTTAAACCTGTAAATTTAAAAAAACTAGTATAACTGCCTCTCATTTTTCTTTTAACCAAGACTGGTAGATGTAAAAATTCAGAAAACTCTGAAGTCTCCAGAGCAAGAAGTTGAGAGTTATGACAGTTTTGGCAAAATCACCTCCTAATGCCCTGTTAACTGTGTTTTCAACATGCACGTCCCAGGGTTCGGCTCTGGCAGTGCTCTGTGCTCACACCGGGGGAGGGGAAGGGAGCCCCTGCCGCTCTGGAAAGTCATTGCTAGTATAAAAAGGGGGCGGAGCCAGAACTGAGAACATAGGTCACAACTTACTACGTCAACTCTGGCCAGCGCACACACCTGCATCGGGTCCCCAAGCTCCCGTGACCGATGTCCTGCAGCTCCGGACGGGCCTGGAGGGTCATCCCAGCCTCTCGCTCAAGTCGGGAAAGCACGTCAGCACCGGAAACCCCTGGGGTGAGGGGCCGGTGTGCGGGGACCCAGCCCCAAGGCCCCACCCGTATACACTGGCTGCCACGCTGCTGGCAGAGCAGAACTCGAGGGCCGCAGAGTGAGGTCAGCTTTTTATTAGCAACACCCGACACCTGCCAACATCATGAGGCTGCACTGGACACACTCGGTCCTTTCAGAGAAAGGGGAGAACTGGGGGCTTAACGCAGAAGCGCGGGGGGGGGCGGTCAGTGCAGATGAGCCCGGGGCACCGTCTGGGGGCGACGGCCACTCGGGCTGCCCGAGGGCCCGACCAGGAGGACGTGCTGGCTGTGGAGGCTCCTCCGTCGTCCTCACGGCTGCGGGATGTAGTGTACTGCCTCGGTTACAGAGACCAGCCACACATGGACGGAGCATGATCCGGACTGGCTCTGGGGGCTGTGAGCAGCTCAACACCTCAAACGCACAGAAAGAATGAACTCAAACCGTCCTCGGCCCCCAGGGCCCTCCGTGGAGCCGCTTCTATGCTCCTGAAGGGAGGAGTGACCACACAAGGGCCCTCAAGCCACCGCTGTCTGCGCTTCTAGAAACCAAGCAGAAGAGCCGGTTCTGAGGGGAAGTGACTTGGGGCCCAGCTGGGAGGAGGCCTCGTGGCCCCTGGGGACAACGGGGGGACCTGGATGTTCCACCCAAGCTGAGCTCTGGGAACCACCTGTCGATTTTTACCAAAAGGGTTTTTTAAAAGTTGGGGGAGGGGTGGGTGGGAGAATCACACAGAGGGGCTACAAGACCCGTCAGCCCCTCAGAGAAGCCTCAACTGCAACAAGGAAAAAACCACCTTAGAGAGAAGAGACAGAAATGTGTTTCATTCAATCAGCAAAACAGAGCAGTCTTCTTGGACTCATCAAAAATATTTCCTATAAGAACATAAAACACTAACATTCAGAATCATTTATCATTTACGAAAGAGTACCATATGTACAATTCCAACAATTTCTAAAGACAGCATAACACTCAAAATACTTAAGCTTTACAAGTACCATGCAAACAAACTATAAAACAGAAGAAAAAAAAATCAAACTAGTGGATAGCACCAGCTTGACCTGCCTTACTTTCCTTGAATAATTTAAGATTCTGTACAGTATCAGGGACTCTTAGGACATTTATCCACAGTGCAATTACAGAAAGCAATTAGTGATTTCTTTAAAAACAATAAATATGGCTCACTGGTGCCAATTCCCATCGTGGTCCTCAGGGACCTGTGCACGGACGGGATGCACAGGTGCGGACGCGGAGAACAGCCCACATGGGAACCAGAAACCACCCAGAGACGACAGCCCCCCACGCTGGCCAGGCTCAGGCTCCTCGCGGACGGCAGGAGCGCTGGCCCTTCCAGCAGGCGGGGCGGCGAGGGCAGCAAATAGCTCTGGACGAGCTGGACGAGCTGGGAGACCACGCCTAGCTGGGCGTCCCGCGGCGCCGTTCCCTCGGCCTCCTGAGTCCTCCTCCGCTTCCCGTGTCAGCAGCTGTCGAGTGGGCGCCACTGGGCAGCCGGAAACGCCACTGCCGGGGAGCCGCCTGGGCCCGAGGTGCCTTAGCATCACCTAATCTTTCTCCCCGTCTTCGCTGCTTCCTATTAGGAGAGAGAAAGCAAAGCTGTGTTTTAAAACAATCGTCACAGATAAAAACAGTGTGGACAGCGTCTGAGCTTCACTGCAGAAAGAGGAACTGAAGCTAGAAGTGTGGCTCTCAGCCACCTGCCCGGCTGCTCGCCGCTTCCTGCGACAGCAGCACCTGCCAGGCTCTCTCGCAGACACATCTGCGCGGCTCACACGCTGCTCAATGCCAATGCTTTGGGCGCGGGAGAGAACTGGCTCTGAGCCCCACACATCTGCCCCCAATAGATCATTAGGTCATGGGCGTTATCTAATCGGCACTATTAAACCCAGGACAAACACAAATAAAAGCCTTTATATTTCGCAGTTATTATTATTTGATCTGCAAACTTCACATCAAAAGAGTGTACCTATTAACATTTATCTTCAGTGTAGCTGTGGGGAAAGAAGGGTCCACATGTTCCGATACCACTACTCCAAATGTGCCGGCCCAGGACCTCCCCTGGGCTTCCTGGTGGCACACGAAGACTAGGACTTAATGGCAAAATCAACATTCCCGGGGGAGGGGCCCCAGTGCATTTAGGTTCACGCCCGAAGTCAGGGCCAAGTGTTCTTCAGAGCATGAGCTTTCTGAAGAGCTGCTCCTCTCTGGGGGAAAGAAGGAGAGATGGGGGCTGGGGGCTAACAGAACAAAGGGAAAAAGGAGAAGAAAGGTGGCAGAGCGGCCCCAGGGCCACCGGGCCCAGCAGGGCAGAGACGGAGCCCGGAAGTGGGGGCCGAGGCCCCGGAGCACACTGCCAAGGCTGTGAGCTCTTCGTAAAGACTCGTACAGCCTTGTCTGCCAGCACCGGGAGAGCACCCCGTTCCCGGGCAGCCGGCCCTGCCCTGGCTCCGCACCCTGCTCACCTCCCTGCTCCATGTCCGAGTCTGTGAGGTGCGTGAGAGAGAAGCTGGCGATGCTGGCGGGCGTGATGGAGAACCTGGAGTAGGGCGCCCCGTGAGGCCAGCTGGGCTCCGTGCTCCGGGGCGGCGGCGGCGGCGAGAAGTACTTGGATGTCTGAAGGGAAGGCGTGGAGCGGAGGAGGTGACTCGTTGTCTTTGACATAAAAGGGTCCGGGGAGAAGTCATCGTCCCATTCAAAGCCTCCACCTGGAAGTAAGAAATAAAAGTAACTCTCCTTTCATGACTTCGTTTTAAGGAACAGAGAGGGCAGTGCAGGTGCCCAGGTGGGCTCAGAGGGGCACAGACCACCCTGGGTGCAGACGGCAGAGCTGCCCACCCCACACCCCCAGGGTGACATGTGAAGCGACATGTGAAGTTATCCTCAGAAACAGCTCACATCACACTCATGTTTAGTTGCTTTTTAAACCTGCCAATGAGATACCTTCTTCATCAGTGGAACTTTCGGAATTCATGCACCTGCTCGGGTAGGGGGAGCCTGACGACGGTGCGGGGCTGCTGAGCCCCGGCCCGCATGCCTCTCTTCCGCAGCGGCCCAGCTCTTTGGTCGGGGTCTCCTGAAAAGCCCAACATAAGTTCCCATCAGCCAGCGCCTGCTTTCAGGAGCCCTGGGGCAGGGGCCCTCGCTGACCATTTGTGACCTGTCCCTCCCACCCCTGGGGAAGGTGGCCCGGGAGTCGGCGCCCCATCTCTCCTGTGGAACGGGCTCTAAATCCTGGGCAGACACACAAAGCGGCCACGGGAGACCTCGGAGGAGGAGACGCAGCAGGCAGGTTGGGGCAGAGCGCTGGAGTCAAAGGACACCAAGCCAGCAGTGAACCAACCCCACCCCTCCACCCCACCCCCGCCACTTGGGTCCTGGTTCCAGATGCAGCAAGGGGGCTCTTCTGATGCTTAGAAAGAGGAGAGGAAATTCCAGGGGTTTGCTTTCTTCCCCCTGTTCTCTTGCTCCCAGCCCGAGCAACCCTGGGTGACAGCAGCAGAGGTGGCAGGCACCTGTAATTCTGAGGGTGGTGAGCTTCCTCTCTGCCTGGAGAACCCACACGCCTTTTCCCTCTCCGTCCTCCCGCTGCGCAGCTGCACAGCGTACTGTGGTAACCCAAAGCCCAGCCTTCTGGCCGGAGGACCAAGAAGAGAGGGGCCAAGACACTGGACAGCCCAGGGAGGGGGGAGCTCAGAAAAGGGATCCCATCAGTTGTTTATGAGCTCCTAGCTTACCCCCAGCTGCTCAGGGTAGATCTGACCCTAAACAGCACACCAAAGCGTTGAGAACTGAATTTCAGGGAGACCACTGCCAAGGTCCAGTCTGGCCAGGTGGTGGCACATGCACAGGACAGGTTCAAACAGCACAACCAAGGCTTTGAAAGGGGACCCCAATCCCCAGAAGGCTGGTTGAAACTTGTGACCTGAACCCAACTGGGTTAACGCCTTCTAAGAAGAAAATATCAACATTATCCATAGAATCTAAACAAGGCACAGAATCGGATAAAATAATAAGGGTACAATCTAAAATTTCTCAGCAAACAAAGAATAAGGAAAACCTCAATTCCCAGGAGAAAAAACAATCAACAGATGCCAATGCCAAGATGTCCTTAGATGTTGGAATTACCTGAGAACAATTATAAATATGCTCTTATTTATAATTTATAATATAATTATAAGTATGGGAAAACACACTGGAAATGAATGGAAAAGTCTCAGCAAAAGAATAGATAAAAATAATGAATCGCGGATTTCGGAACAGAAAAATACAATAACCAAAATTTTAAAACTCACTGGGTGGGCTCAACAGCAGGATGGACATGAGAGAGGACAGAATAAGTTAATGTGAAGCAGATCAACAGAAATGATCCAATCTGAACAACAGCAAAAGCAAACACTGGACGGAAAGAAAAGAACAGAGCCTCAGGGCCTATATACTAGGATATTACCCAAAGGTGTAACGCTGGAGTCCCAGAAACAGAGAGACAGAGTGTGGTGAAGAAGCAAAGAAGAAACAATGGCTGAAAACTTCTCACATCTGGTGAAAGACATAAAACTACAGGTTCAGGAAGCTTTGCAAACTTAAAATGAGATAAATACAAAGAAATCCATGCCTGTAATCCAGAAATCCATAATCATACTACTGAAAACCAAAGACAAAGAAAAAAACTCCTGAAAGCAGCCAGGGACAATGATGAAAGAAAAGAACTATCACCTCAGAAATCTATGTTCAGAGAAAATATCCTTAAAAAATGAGTGTAAAATAAAGACACTCTCAGATGAAGAAAAACTAAGAGAATTTGTTAAAAAAAAAAAAAAAAAAAGGCCACACAAACTTCTTCAAACAGAAGGGAAATGATAATAAAAAGGAACCTGGAACATCAGAAATGAAAAAAGAACAGTAGTAACTATCTGAGTGAATATAATCCTATTCCTCTCCTCTTCAGTTTCTTAAAACATGTTTGATGACTAGAATTAAAGCATAGAGCACTGTGTGATGGGGTTTTTGATGAATAAACATATGACACATCAGACAACCTGAAGAAGAGGGGTACGGGGGGGATGAAGGGCCCACAGGGTACAGGGGTTCTTATATTCCACTTGAAATGGTAAAACACTGATTCTAAGGAGGCTGTGAAAAGTTAAGTATGTACATTGTAATCCCAAGAACCACTCCAAAAACTACACTAAGAGAAGACATATAGTAAGGAATGCATAGATAAAAGGTAATTCTAAAAATTGTTCAAATTACCCAAAAGAAAGCAAAAAGAGGAAGAAAAGAAATAACAACCAGAGGAACAAACAGAAACACTGAATAAAATGGTGCACCTAAATCCAAATACAAATAATTCTATTAAATGTAAGTGGCATAAAATACCAATTAAAAGACAAAAGGTTTCAGAATATATTTTAAAAACCACTTATGTGCTATCCACAAGAAACTACTATCAAGTACAGGGATGCAGGTACGTATAAGCATGAAAAAAGAGACATCATACAAATACTACTCAAAAGAAAGCCACAGTAGCTTTATGAATATCAGAGAAAGGAATAAAGAATGACATCATAAAATGACAAAAGGTCAATTCACCGAGAAGATATAATAATCTTAAATGTGGATGAAACTAACAGAACTACAAAACAGATGAAGCAAAAACTGAAAGAAATGAAAAGAGAAACAGACAAATCCATAATTATAGCTGGAGACTTCAACACTTCTCTCTCAGTAATAGACAGAACAAGTAGACAGAAAAATCAGCAACAGTATAGAATAAATGAACAACCAACTGCATCTGACATTTATAGAGCAATGCACCCACCAGAAGCAACATGCACACTCTTT
>NW_006774127.1:2830148-2831527 GCF_000442215.2 Lipotes vexillifer
TGGAACATTAACCAAGATAGACCATATCCTGGCTCTACAGCAAAACAACACATTTAAAGGAGTTGAAACCCTACAAAATATGTTCTCTGACCAAAATGGAATTACACTAGAAATCAGTAGCAGAAAGGTAAAAAAAAAAAAAATCTCCAACCCTTGGAAATTAAACAATATTTTTTATAAATAATCCGTGGGTCAAAGGAAAAGTCTCAAGGAAAATCAGAAAATGTGTTGAGGGACTTCCCTGGTAGCTCAGTGGTTAAGAATCCGCCTGCCAATGCAGGGGACACAGGTTCGAACCCTGGTCTGGGAAGATCCCACATGCCGCGGAACAACTAGGCCCGTGTGCCACAACTACTGAGCCTGCACTCTAGAGCCCGCAAGCCACAACTACTGAAGCCCGCGTGCCTAGAACCCGTGCTCTGCAACGAGAAGCCACCACAAGGAGAAGACTGCACACCGCATCTAAGAGTAGCCCCTGCTCGCCGCAACTAGAGAAAGCCCGCATGCAGCGATGAAGACCCAATGCAGCCACAAATAAAAAATTAACTAATTAATTAATTAATTTAGAAAAAAGTCAATCACGTTTCTATATACTGTCAAGGAGCAAATGGAAACCAAGATTTTTAAATTACCTTTTAAATTAGCTCCCCAGGAAATGAAATACTTAGGTATAAATCTAACAAAACACGCAGAGGATCTGTCTGCTGAAAACTACAAAACACTAAGAAGAACTGAATAAATGGAGAGACATACTGTGCTCATGAGTTGAAAGCCTCAACACAGTAAAAATGTCAATTCTCCCCCAAACTGATCTATGGATTTTATGCAACTCCCATCAAAATCCCAGTAGAATATTTTTGTGAATATAGAAAAGCAGCACACAGGCCCCCAGACTCCCCATCTGCCCCAGGACAGGCAGTCCACCTCACATCTCTGGGGGCTCCTGGCTGTAAGACTATGACGCAGGTGTCCCGAGCGTGGCTCTACACGGCTCCAAGGTCACACTGCCGAGCCCCGGCCCCGTCGTTACAATGACCAGCGCTGCGAAGCATGGGCCTGAGCTCAGAGCTCATATCTGCCCTGTGACAGGCTGGAGGGCAACCACGCGTCCCGTTAATTGCAAGTAAGCATCACTGTCCACCGTTCTGGCCTTGAGAACACTGTGCATCCGGAAGGGGCAGTGTGAGAGCTGAGGGTCAAACACCCCGCCAGGCTCATTTAGGGCCCATGAGAGGCACATGGGAGACCACCGATGTGTGGGGAAGCTAAGGAGATCCTGTGCGTGAAGTGCCGGCACCCAGACCGCTCACTCACTGTACCGTGACTTCACGAGAAAGTTGCTTTACATACAGTAAGTGTTCACCAAGCATCTGCTGAAC
>NW_006774127.1:2831649-2833261 GCF_000442215.2 Lipotes vexillifer
GTGGACACCAAGCGTCTGCTGAACCAACAGTGAAATAACCAAGACACAGAACTGCCCAAACCCAGGAGTGCTCAGTTAAAACTCTGGAGTTAAGGTACTGAAACTACTCAAAAACGAAACCTTCAAAACCAGCTCATTAAGCTGCACAGTAAGAGCAGGAGAAAATCTACCAGCCATCAGCCTGAACCAGCAGGTAGTTGTTACTCCAAGGAAACTGCATGGAACGCATGAGAAAACTAACTAGAGATCACAGAAAGAAAGATTTTCAGGACTTCATTCTGGACTTCACCCACTTTACAACTTGCTCTACGACACTAAGCCTCTCAAATCTCACGTCTATTAAGCATGTCTTACACTTGATTTCTGTACATTCGTTCTCATGCCTTGAATCTCGATCTCATGCCATCCTGCCCTGTCTTCTGAAGCCACCAAAACATCACCTCCTCCCCCCGCCAAAGTCGTCACACGAGTGCAGCCCTTCTGTAGCCCAGGCGGGGGCTTCCACAGGAGCTGAGTCCATCCCTCTGCTGCAACTAGACCCCCAGACATCTTCCCCAGCCCTCACCCACCACTGCTCACAGCACACACTTTGCAACTCTTTCTATCCCACCTACAGATCATCTGCTCTGTGGTGAAGTCTCGGTACAATTCAAGTTCACAGAGAAGGTGAAGAAAGGGATACGTGAATTCGAACGACTGATAACAAAACACAAAATCTGGGGCCAGGTGATCCCTTCTCTCTTCCACTCTCAGTAAAAAAATGGCAAACCAGTTTCCTAGGCTCCCTGAGCCCTCAGGTTCTCAGCTGCGATGTGTGTAAGCCTCCAGGCCCCTCTCACAGATCTGGTGAACTGAGGCTGGGGCCAAGAGTCTCTACTTTTTCTTTTCCCAAACACTTAACTACCTCCACCCTCCCTGCCCCACATGCCACAGTTCAAATGTTTTTGAGCGACACCGTAGAAAGAGAACACACAGAAGCGACAAAGCGTAAAGTAACGAGCAACTGAAAGCAGACCCAGCTCCCCGGGAAGAGGCGGGGCGGCACCCAGGACCCCCATGGGTGTGGGCAGAGCCTCAAGTGTGGGGCCCAAGAGGCCCAATGCTGAACGAGAGGCTGAGATACCAAGGTCTCGGTTCCAAGGACTAAACACAAAGGGAGGGCAAGTAGATCCAAGAAGAAACCAACAAGGACTCCCACGCCTTCTAGAACGGGAGCATCACTTACAATCCAGCTGATTCAAGAAGCAAATTCAAGGGCTACAAAGACTAGTCAACAAAGAACATTTAAACAAACAAACAAACAAAAAGCTTGAATTGCAGGCTGCCTCATTTTTAAAGAGGCCGAAGGCTGGCCCCCTGAGTGGCGACAGCAGACAGCCTGCGCAATCGCAGGGAGGAGGGCAGGGCCAGCCCCTGGCCAGGAGGACCACAGCCTCTATCCGGCTGTCCCACCCCCGTCCCCACTCCACAGGCAGGGCCGCTGGTCGGTGTCTCCAGGGCTACACGTGAGCCTCGGACTGTTCAAGCAGCACCTGCATGCTGGGCACTACTGCCGACTGTCAGAGTATGAAAATCTGGACTGGAAAGGGCTAGCAACTTCAGCAGGGCTCCG
>NW_006774127.1:2833341-2837072 GCF_000442215.2 Lipotes vexillifer
TCAGCAGGACTCCGCCAGGACACCCAGGAGGCGCATGCAGGTCTTCTCCTGTAATGTAACAGGAGTTCCCTGTGCAAACCCCATTTCTGCGTGTTCTTGGAGCTGACACTGTAGCCAACCCCAAATTCCTTTTCCTGAGTTATCACAAAACAATCCGTGGCCTCGAAACGGCAATCAGAAAAACCAAGCACGCTCGTTCCCTTAACACGTTCTGGAATTCTCTAGCAGGACAACCTGGAGGTGACAGACAACAGATACCTGGTCAAAGAGATAGACTGTGACGTCATCGAAAAACGTCACCGCCTTCTTCTCTTTCTTCCAGTCGTCGGGCGGCTGGTCCGCGGAGGCTGAGGGCTTCAGCAGGCTCCGCAGGTGGCGGCCGTCCTCACGGCTGAGGACCACAGGCACTATGTGCTCCACCTCGTCCTCCGACTCGGAGCTGAGGCTGTGCAGGGTGAAGGCCCGCAGGTCCTCGTCCGAGTCGTCGCTGTTCTCGTCCTCCTCGTCCGCGTCGATTCCGTCCTCGGTGAGGTCGAGCACCCCTGGCACACCGAGTTTCCCCAGGTACTTCCCTTCGACGTCTGGCTCCTTCAGCTTGGGGCCCTCGGAGTGGCCACGCAAGGCCTTCTCCACCATCGGGGCTGCTGGGCCGCCAGAGCGGAGGGGGGCATCTGCAAACGCCAGGAGTTCGTTGGTGTTGGTTCCAGTGGAAGCCAGCGTGCAGGGGGGCTCCTCCTGGGCCTCGAGGTCATCCCCGCTGCTGAGCTCCGAGTTCAGCAGACTTGAGGGGCTGCCAGCCTCACCATCGTCGGGGGGATGCAACTGTCTGGAAGCGCCAGCGGGTGCTGGTTCTGCCACTTCTCTTGATTCCAGGTGACTGGCGTTCTGCTGAGCAAGGGGACACCTTTGGCCAGGCTGGCTGCTGCTGGTTTCCAGGCAGCCGTCCGGGGGGCTGGGACTCTGCTCTGGGGCGCCTGGCTCAGGCAGGGGCTGGTCCGCTCCCAAGGCCGATGCTGAGGCTCCCGGGACGCCCTCCGACTTCTTATCGGGCTCAGAGTCATTGTCTGAGAAGTAAGCGGAGTCTCGGTACGAGCCCTGGCAGCCAGGGGCAGAAGTCTGAGAGGTGACCTCTGCACCCCTGTGGCCATCGGCTGCGTCTGAGACGACGATGACGGGGTTGGGAGGTGGCCCCCCGCGAACGCCGTCGCCCGCCGAGCCTGTGTCGGGGGCTATGGCACCGTCGGGGGCCGGGTGCAGCGTCCACTCGGGGGACTCCAGGTTCTCCGTCTCGTAGCCACTGTCCGCAGGCTTATCGGGGGGCAAGAGTCTCTGTGGCGTGTGAGGGCCTAAGGAATCCAGTAAAACCTCACGGACATCCACCGAGTCCAGGGAGCCTGGGGCCTCCACGGACTGCTCCGAAGTCGGGATGGGCGTCGACAAGCTGTCCTCTAGAAGGCTGTCCTGACTGGCAGAGTCCAAGGAGAGGGCAGACACCAAGCCCCGCTCCTCTGTAGCAGCATCTTTACAGCCCAGCTGACTCAGAGCATCCACGGCCTCCAAGGCTCTCTCGGGCAGGCCTTGACGGCAGTGGTCTTCCAAAGGTGGTTGACTTTGTAAGTTCTGCCTCAGTTCTGGAAGGCTGTTCCCTATGCTCACCTTACTGGCCAAAGTGCTGTGGACAAGGCCTGAGTCGCTCTGGGTCAGTCTCAAGGCCCCCTCCCTCTGGGGAGTCAGGTCTTGGGACCTGTCGCCGGTGGGAGGTGTGTGCAGTGGGGCGGGTGTGGAGTCTGGGTTTACCTCTCGGCAGATACCGTCTTCACGGACACCGACATCCAAACACATGGGCTTGGCTCCGCCCTGCTTCAGGGACATGCCTGGAGGGACACTGTGAGGCGGCCCCTCTGTTTCGAGCGAGGTAGGAGGTACCTGCGCCTGCGGGCAAGGCGGCGAGGCCACGTCCCAAGTGCCGTCCTTGGGCACCACGCCCGGGCCTCTGCCCTGCACACTGACGTTTTCCTGCAGCAAAGAAGAGCCTGGTTTATTTTCAGCAAACTTAAACTCAGCATCTAGAGAGTTTCTACTCGGACTTTCTAATATGGTTTCAGGAAAACCAGCATTTCTGAGTTCTGTTTGAAGATCATTTATATGTTCTTTGCCGGACAAGGAGTCTTTCAGTAAGTTCTTCTCTTGAAGAAATAAAAAGTTTTCTGACAATTCTTCAACATCCAGCTGATCGAAACCATCTTGGTGCACGAGGTTTTCTGATGAGCAAAGAGGCTCACAGCCAAAAAGCTTACGGGGCTTTTCTTTCTTCAAGTGGCATGTAATTACTGACTCTCTGGGGTCATCCAAACTTGAGCTTAAGGTGGTCGGCTTAAAGTCGGCTTGGACTCCATTTAGTTCCATTAAGTCAAATATTTTTTGGTGACTGGGCAAAGCCTCTGATTTGTCAAGATCACTAAATATACTGTCGAAAGGGCTCTCGGGGCCCTTGGTAACATGCACATCCTCGGGTACCCTGGCATCCTTGGGGTCTGTAGTGTTCTGGAAGAAATCCTCATCTGTACTGGACTCCTCAAATTCGACATTCCTGAGGGTCAGAGGCTGGGATGCTGTGTCACCGACCCTTTCTGGATTATCCATTTCCGTTGTGAGCAGTGCAGGTGGGTAATCCAGCTCCAAGTTGCTACCGCTTTTTTCTTCTAATTGGATGTAATAGTCGCTTCCGACAGAAAGGTTGTGGGCATCAAAGACGGGCACTACTCCGGGGGCCCGCAGGGGGACGTCCTGGCCACTGTCATCTTGCTTCCCGGGCCCGGGATCTGAGAGCGGACTCTCAAACGCTTCGGTGGCAAAGAAGATGCCGGTGTAGGACACGGCTTCGTCTGGGGGGCCCCGGCTGCGCTCCTCGAAGGGGTCGTGCTTGGCTGCCTCCCAGACATACTCGAAGCTCAGGCCCTGGCTGGTTTCGGTCACGGTGAGGACCTCCTCCATCTCACGACCAAGCCGGTCCCTGGCGAAGTGGTCGAGGATGGGGAAGGCGGCGTTACTTGCAGCATCTCTGCTGTTTGTGTTTGGCTTGAGTGCGTTCCACTGCTGCTCAAAGTCGACTTCCGGGTCCCTCTGGCTTTGCATCCGCAGGTAGGTGAGCAGTCTGTGCACGTCCTCGGCCGCCGGCCTCCTGTCTGGTGACAGCCAGCAGAACTGTAAGACTTCATACCTGAGCGACACAGACAGGTGATTAGCGGACGGATGATAAATTGTTTTAAAATAAGGAAAGACCTCACAAGGACCCCTGGGCCAACTCAACACCCCAGAAGCCTCGACACTTTAATCACTGCCGACCACCTGAAGGGGTTCAGCTCACGGTGATATCAGTGTGAAAGGGAAAATGGAGACAGATTTCTGTGTCCTCAGGACACTGCACAGTGTCACTGCAATTCTTTTGCTTTGTCATCTGTTCTTCTGGCGTTTTCCAGGGACTTAGCTACCGAATTTAGAAACAGTTCTAAAACGCTCTCCTCTTAACACAACTGCCATAGGTACTCTGCTTAGTAAAGGATGCACGTATCTAATGTTCTGAGATTCACTCACTTTATTTTGCAAGAATTCACACAGACAGATGCTGTTGTGACTAATCTCTAGTTATTCCCCCAATAAAAAGTGACACCATGATCTCCTGCAGCACATGGTTTCCTCGGGTCATGAAAGGAGCTGAGGGTGGAGGGAAA
>NW_006774127.1:2837110-2873914 GCF_000442215.2 Lipotes vexillifer
GGAAAGAGTAGAGAAAGAAGCCCAGAGACGGTGGCAACCAGGAGCTGGTCCTCGAAGGGTTGGCTGAATACGGCCAGCATCTTAAACTGTTGCCGTGAGTGGAAGGGAAGACAAAGACGATGTCATGGTATTAAGTTTATAGCGTGAATGTCCAGTTATTCTGGGTGAGTTAGTTCTAGCAAGTAGGGGGGCTGAGCAACGCCCACACGGAGGGGCACCGAGCTCCAGGGGCAACATCAGCCGGGCACAGGGTGACGCAGACAGAGGCCTTGACACAGGTGAGCCCAATCCTAATCGGAAACCGGGTTAAGAACTGGTCTGGAGCATCATAAGAAGTAAATTTGTTTTGCAAATGTCAACATACATTATGCAAATGAGCCTCACGTGTCAAGTTTAAATATGATCGTGTCTATGCCACCCGTCTCTCTTCTTGCACGTCGGGTTATCACTTAAACAAACAGCCTCATTTAAAAATAATTCCACAACAGGAAACTGCCTTAGAATTGACTTTTCTAATTAGTTCAGACTTAGCGCTTTTCTTACTGCATGTAATACACAGATTCCTGCTCGCTCTACACATTTTTTAAAAATAGCATTACATTAAAAAAATGGATGTTAATTCTAAAAGCAGTCATGAATAATATACAAACGATTGTTTTTCATAACATTTACTGTTCAAAATTAGAGAATACATAACTAAGACCCATGCAGACAGGATTTCCTTATCTTCTGAAAAGAATGTGACGTGAAGTTACCCACCATCTGTCAGAGTAAGGCTGCTCCAGCTGGGGCTTTGGGAGTTTTGTGTCTCTCTCTCGAATGACCTGGTTGAGAACCTCTAAGTTGGAAAGGTTGGAATAAGGCTGAGTGGCATTCTCAAAAAGCTCCCAAAGTGTCACACCCAGGGACCTGCAGAAAAAAGAACACGGTTATTTTCTTCTCTCTTCGGATGTCGAAGTTTTAACACCTACATTTTTACTTGTACAGTCACTAGTAATTTCAAGCACGAAGTGTCTACTGAAAAGGTTACTCAAGATCGCTCTCTAACATGATTTTAAAAGCAGGCATTTCCATTAAAATGAGGACCACAAGAATACCTCCTCAGATTTACTAACGGAATATATTACTTTAGGAATTTTGGCCAATGCAAAAAAATATGAGATGGAGCTAAGAGGCATGATTACACGGAGAAGCGAATATGACCGTCAACCTTAAAACTCAAGAAATTAGAAAGTTCATCACGATGACTTTTAAGAGTTCAGCAACGCAGCTAGATACAAGGTAAATACACTGAATTCTGAGATTTTTGGTAGGGAAAAAACATCCCATTCACAACAGCAGTAAACGTCGGAAATCTTGACATGAACAATCCTTCCCTGTTTGCCCCATGTATTTCTTGCTGTAGCTATTCCTGAGTGTCTGGGGCTTTTTGCTCTTCGGAAGGACGCCCCCCCGCCCCACTACTCTGCCAGAAGCGGCCACGTGCCCGAGCCCCTCACCACCTCCAGGTGCACAGCCGTCACCACGGGCAGTACCCGGCCCACTCGCCCGCGCGCCCAGTGCTGGCCTCATGGAAACGGCCTCTGTGGCTGAAGCCAGAGGGACACTTCCTCTCCACTTCCTCTGTGTGATCCCTGCGTTCGTTCCCACCACCTCCACTTCTGCCGCATATTACAGTCTATTTTCTGCAACGGCTCCCAAACCTGGCTGACGGTCTGTGTCATCTGGATGCTGGTACTTAGGACCCTCCCCACCCCACCCACCCCGAGGACTCTTCGTTGGATGCAGGTGTGGCTGCATCTTTAAAAAGCTCCCTCATGGTTCTGACGTCCAGCCAGGTTTGGCTATTGATGGTTTCCGTGAGTATACCCACCAGAATGCTTGTGTGAATAATGAGCCGTACTTGAGTAAATACGTTTACTATTTGACGTGGTAGAGTACAATATAACGTATGAGTTAAACTCTCTTATACTAATCTCACAAATCAGTGAGAAAAATCAACATATTCAGTATCTAAGTGGAGGGGGCATTTCAACCAAAGGAAAGAAAAGGACCCAAATCTCCCAATCCAATTCAAGATGGGAGAAGTTTCCTTTGACTACAGCATCTGCTAGGGGCAGAGGGCTGTTTCGGATACAAAGAAGTTGAAGACACTGTCAACGACTTTAGGGAATTAACAATTTATTTGACCGAGGAAAATAAGAAGTTTACATGAAATGCTAAAGACCACAAAGGTGGCCTATGATTAGGGGCAAGATGAGTGTTATCAGCACCAAGCCTGGTTTGACCCTGGGCACGTACCTCTACCTGCCTTATTTTCTCCAAATCCCCGATGTAACTACCTTTCTCTCTCCCAGCAAGGCTTGTTCCCAAACCAATCCCCTCCCCAGCTCTTCAGAGACCGTGAAGCATGGGTTTTCTTCTCAACTCCCCACTCCCCCGACCCTTAACACCCTCCTTGAGCGTCCCTTTCTCCTGGCACAGGCCACCTAGAAAGAGGAGCCATGTGCCCACCCTGCCCTGCAGCTCTCTATTCCCTAGTCTTTCCCACCCAGTCTCCTTGGGGACAAGTGCCACTGGCCACCGCCAGCATTCCCTTCTCTCCAGCTCTTTGCCTCTCACTGGCCTGTGTCTCCCTGAGGACCAGCAAGCCTCTTTCTTCCGGGAAGAAAAATGTCCTGTAGCTCTTATCCCCTCTTCCACCAAACTCACTGAGAGAGGATCCTCTCATTCACCCCTGGCACAGGGCAGTTTGGTCCCTGCCTCTCATGGAAGCTGGCACCACTGCCAGCACTGCCACCAGAGGCTGCTCAACCCGTCAGAAACAAGGGGGAGGCTCTGTCTCTGGGAACGCAGGCTAAGTTTTCAGGTCAATCACCCTGCAAGAATAGTAAAAATATGAAGGAAGCGTGAAAAGCAACTTCTTAAACACAACAAACAGCAGATAAGATAGCAGGGAACTACCTGGACAAAATCTAGAGCTTAGTGAACTAAGCAGAACACTAAAACCACCTTTGACTACAGCATCTGCTGAAGCACAGAACTTGGGCTTCTGTGTCTGTGGTGTACCAGGCTCAGTGGGGGTGATGGTGGCGGTGGACAGGCCAAAGCCCTGGGCCTGCACAAGGTAAGGGGTCTCACAGAGACCTCCTCACAGTGGGAATAAACCTGCCCCCTGCCTTTCTCAGGGGCCTGGAAGGCAAGCTGCCTTGGCACTGAGGTCCTGTGAATTAGTGGACGTGTGGGAGCGTGAGTACGTGTGTGTGTGTGTTGGCGGGGGAGTGTAGTCCCAAAGAAGCTGTAACCACAGAGCTGGTCCTTACTTGGACTTACAGCCCAAACTCACACCATCTGAGTGCTCTAAAAGATCTTGAGCTGGATACATAAAGCCCTGAATTAAGAGTAGTCCCTTACATGACGGGACACCCAAGTACCTGACAAAAGCAAATGTGGACCCTCTCTGGAGAAATGTTTCTCAATTCTAGGTTTCCAAGATCCTCACCATAAAAAAGTCCCCAAGGAAACAAACCACCATCAAGAGCCAGCAAGATCAAATCCACAAAGACTTCAGATACTGGAATTATCTGATGTAGATCATAATCAAATAGACTTCCTAAAACCAAAAAGCCAATATCTGAACTACAGAATTCAATAGAGAGATTTAACAGAAGAATAGACACAGCTGAAGCGAGAATTTTAAAGAGAGAGAATTAGTAGATAGAGCACAGGTCTGAAAAATTATCTAGAGTGTGGCACAGAGAGTCAAAGAGATGGAATATATAAAAGAGAGAAAAAGAGACAGAAGACAGAGCAAGAAGGTATAACACATATCTAATCAGACTTCCAAAAGGAGAAAAAACGGGGCAGAGGCAGTATTTAAAGGGTAAATAAGGGCTGTGAACACCAACCTAAGATATGAAAAGCCAAATAAATCCCAAGCAGAAAAACAAAAAAATCCACACCAATACACATTATAGTGAAGCTACAAAAATCAAAAGACAAAGAGAAGAGTTTAAAAGCAGCCAGAGAGGAAAAAGTCACGTTACCTTCAAAGAGCTTAGGGAGATTTACAGCTGACTTCTCAAGAGCAACAATGGAAGCCAGAAGACAGTGGAGTGAGATCTTCAATATGCTGAGAGAAAATAACTGTCATCAAGTAAAAATATACTTCAAGAACGAGGACAAAACAAAGGTACACTCAGACCTACGGAGAAAGACCTGAGAATCTATTACCAGTCGAACCTCACTAAAGGAAATTCTGAAGGACATACTTCAGACAAAAGGAGAGTGATCTCAGATGGAAGGTCTGAGATTTAAAAAAAACAAAACAAAAAAACCAGCAAAGTGATTCGATTACGTGGATAAACCTAAGCAAACACTGATGCTAAAAAAAATAATAGTAATGTCTTGTGGGGTTAAAAGAAAAAAATCAACAGACCCAACAATAATGACATATAATTGCATGTGTGTGTGTAGAGTAAAACTAAACCAAGTTAAAGTATGTTAAAGTAGCCTGGGGTCCTTGTATTGCTCAGAAACAGGGCCAAGATGAGAAGTACTATTAGACCAAGTTAAGTGAAGTACACGTTATAATTTCTAGGGTGACCAATCAAAGTATAGGAACAGAGTATACAGCTCCCAAGCTGAGAGGAAAAAAACAGTTTAAAAAAAATCAAAAGAAGGCAAGAAGAGAAAAAGAAAGTAGAAAAAGCAGGACAATAACACAAAAAAGTGTAGACATAAATTAAGGAAGCTGTTAATAGAAATTGCTAAAGACTCAGATACATTTTTTCAACTTCCATTAAACTGACATACATCTCAGTATTACATAATGGTCCAAACCTTTCTGTTTTTTCATTCACTTCAATAAATATTTACTAAACATCTATTATAAGCCAGGCCTTGTAGTAGGCAAAGAAAATAGCCTTGGTTCCTGCTTTTATGGAGATTATTACTGTCAAATGGGTAAGAGAAAAGTTAACAGCATCATGGCAACTGTGATAATTGCTATGATGTCAATAAATTGGTTTTTTTTTTTTCACACCATCAGGCACTCTGGTGTTCCTCCATCTTATTCAATTACTTTCCCTTAAGAAAGTACTTGAGAAGAAAGAAGTCAGGACTTTGCTAACAACAAAAGTCTAACAGAATGATAAATCAATACATACCAGATATTACTATACTTAGTTTGATCTGCAGTTAGTAGTCTGTCTTGAAAGCTGGTTACTAATTCTGGAGCAGTCCATCGCAGAGGGAAAAATTTTTTATCATCTGTTTCAATATAATCCTCCTGTTTTGTTAGAAAGCATACAGAATTTTGAATTTTATAACACTTTTAGTGAGCTCAATGATTTAATTCCAGGTCATTCTCAGAAAACACAAACTCCACCCCCAAAAAACATGTCAGAAAAAGAAGGTGGCACGAGACCGACTTTCTGGGCAGAAGGTGGGTGAGGGTTTCCCTGAAGCCTCCTGGGCCTCATGAGCTGGTCTCTGAGCCGTGAACGTTTGCTCAGTCATCCTTCCTGGAAAAGGAAGGTATGCCATGTCTGATGCACAGAACACAGACTCTGAGCAAAACATCTTGTAAAATATGCTGGGCCGTATCCCTGAACAGGGCAGTGGGGCGGTTAATGAGTAAGAGCGCAGGCTTTCCAATCAGACAGACTGGCTGAGTCCACGTTCAACCACTTACCAGCTCTGTGACTCTGGGCAAGCAACAAACATACTGAGCCGTCTTCCTGATCCGTAAGATCAGGAAGACACACCTACCTCCCTTTACAGTGAGGATTACATGAGATCGTGCAGGCAAGTTCTTCATAGTGCCTGGGTGGTATACAGCAAGCGCTCAAGACGCTAGAGCTACCATGTAGACAAAGAACTGACTTACATTTGCGTGATATTTTTTTGCCCCACATTGGCACCTCACTCAGCTGGGCTACACAAACACACACAAATAAAAATCTCAAATACTTCATTTATTTTCTTTGGGGATATAATTATAACAGAGTTTAAAAATCCAAATCCCAAGCTTACCGAATTTGAGCTGAAATTTTACTGAACATGTAACAGAGAAATATTTATATGACGTGTATTTTATTATACAGGTAGCAACAATTTACCCCGCTTTCCAAAAAGGCATGGCATTTCATGATATGACCACTTCATGAGTATGGAATTAAATCAGGTCAAGGAGAGGACCCTTAAACCTCAGGCTTACCTTGTACCTGCTGAATCCTATTCCATAATCTCCCACTTTCACATTTAAGTCCGAGGTAAGAAAACAATTCCGCAGGGCTAAATCACTGAAAACAGAAAGAGTGAAGTGAACACGAGAACAAGGAGAATCAACACCCAGGATGATGTGACATGAAATTGCTATGGCTAAAGGCTTTCTTGAGTAATCAGCTAGTGTACTGAGCTCCCTGCTTAATAATTCGTGTTTTAAAATCCTTTTTCACAGAAAAAGGTAATACCATATTCCTAATTACTTAAAGAATGGAGATGATCAGATTTTTTCGTACATCACTCTGACTGCTAAGGTTAAATACTGACCATATCCGTACCTTGTTCTGCATTAATACCAGATTTATGGCTCATTTCCTAGTATTTTTAGAGTTACCAAGAAAGAATTCTAAATTGGCTAAATTGTCTGAATTTTTAAAAATAACTTGCATTACCTGAGTAATAGTCTAGTAGTAGTCTCTTTAATGTAAGTAAAGAAGAATAAAGTTACAACTTCAAGCACCCGAAAATAATCTACATTATTAAAAATGTTTGGTTTTTAACTCCTTTTTCAAAGATATGCAAGCGTTATAAGGAGACCCTTTCCAAATCACTCTCGTCTCTTCCAAACTCCACCTCCCCAAGAGGGAGGCAAAGAGCATATTTTCAAGACTCACTTAAAACAACTTACTTACATAGAACAAGTTAATTTTCAAAAACACCTAATTTGCAAAGTAAAAACTACTTTTTCTAAAGGAACTTCCCATAAAAATAGCAGATTACATTTTTTGGATTTCACCTTTACCCCTTAGAATCTTTTAAATTATCAATTGGCACATGAATAAAAAAGCCACTAAATTAAAATAGAAGTGGATACCTAATTTATAGTTCTAAATCACAAATAAAAGTAATCAGAAGCTGCATTTCTAGAGTCCAAAATTTAAAACATTTGTCTTCATATGACTGTAGAAGACCAAAAACTTTATCAAATTCTTATTTTCGATGATTTGAATTTCCAAAGTCCACATGTCTGAAATGTAATGAGAATGAGGACAGCAACAGCTAAGGCTGATGTACTTCAATGACAGCCTGGTGTGCACAACGACACCGATCCAATCATACAATAATGGCTAATGTGAGCCAAGCACTTTACACAAGGCGTTTCTCTAAGCACCGGACACATATTAACTCACTTAATCTTCACGACAAGCCTTTGAGGTGGGCACTGTTATGTTCTCCGTTTATAGAAAAGGAAACTGAGGCACAGAGAACTGAAGTGACTCTGCCAGGGTCAGTATTTCCGTCTTCACCATCAATAACCACCACCACCAATTCGTTATTACCAGTCAGAGCACGGTGCCATGCGTGCCGCTGCTCCTCAATAAACATGCTGATCTCAATTTCCAGTTAGATGTGTTCAATTCTTCTTTACGCTATGTTTACAAGCCGTATTTTCACGGCGCACCATCTAAAAGACATCAGGCCTGTGGAGGCACCTGGGGAAAACCTCGGGACACCCCTACTGTTATAGACAGTATACAGGCACACGTGGGAGATACTGCGGGTTTGGTTCCAGACCACCGCAATAAAGCATATCTCGCAATAAAACGAGCCACATGAATTTTTTGCTTTCCTAGTGCACAGAAAAGTGATGTTTACACTACACTGTAGTCTACTGAGTGTGCAAGAGCATTATGTCCAAAAAAGAAAAAACAATGTATAAACCTTAATTAAAAAATACTTCATTGCTTTAAAAATGCCGAAATAATTATAATAAGTAACATCAAAGATCACTGATCACAGATCACCATAACAAACATAATAACAATGAAAAGGTCTGAAATATTGCGAGAATTACCACAATGTGACACAGAGACAGGAAGTGAGCAAACGCTGTTGGAAAAATGCGCTGACAGACCTGCTCAGCAAAGGGCTGCCACAGGCCCTTGATTTATAAAAAAACCGCAGCATCTGCGAAGCGTGATAAAACGAGGTGTGCCTGTAGAAACTTCCCATCTCAAGGAGAGAAGTGGTCCCTGTCTTTTGGAGTGAAGGGAGAAGTGGAGGGGTGCCATATGTGGGCAGGAGAATACAAGGCTCTAAGGCAGCCTGACCCTCTGGACCAAGAGCTGCACCCGTGCGGCCCTGCAGGTCCTGCCGCAGAGGCCCTGAGCACCTCCAACCAGAATTTCTGGAGCCCCTGCAAATAGATCCTTCCATTTATTTATGTATTTATTTATTTATGGCTGTGTTGTGTCTTCGTTGCTGCACGCGGGCTTTTCTCTAGTTGTGGCAAGCGGGGGCTACTCTTCGTTGTGGTGCACAGGCTTCTTACTGCAGTGACTTCTCTTGTTGCACAACACAGGCTCTAGGTGCGTGGGCTTCAGTAGTTATGGCAAATGGGCTCTAGAGCGCAGGCTCAGTAGTTGCGGCACATGGGCTTAGTGGCTCCTCGGCATGTGGGATCCTCCCAGACCAGGGCTCGAACCCGTGTCCCCTGCACTGGCAGGCGGATCTTAACCACTGCACCACCAGGGAAGCCCCAACAGATCATTCTCAACCTCTCCAACGCCTGTGTCCTAGGACCAGAATTAAAAGCTGGGTGCCAGCGTTCCGGCCGGGGCATGTGAGTGTCATCTGTGGCGGGGCAGCAGGGCGAGGCCAGCAGGGCACCTGCAGAGCCCCTGGCACCTTCCACTCAGGCCACTAGAGCCACTCCAGGACCACCCAGCTGCCTCCCTCCTCGCCTCTCTCCTCACACACGTTTCCTGCAGGTCTTCAGATACAGGAAAGGAGAAGCTTAGATAAAAGATGAAAAGTTATACCTGCAAAAGACCTGCGGCTCTCGTTATAAACGACATTGTGAAACTCTTACACAATTCAGCTGTTGCTCTCAGAGAAGGAGGAAGTGCTTCTCATTACCTGAAAACCAGGGGTAATGAGGAGGAAAACAATGGTGTGACTGAGAGAATTTCTTCTAAACCTGCTCCCTCCCTCTACCCCAAATATCCCATCACCAGAGTACAGTGGCAAAAGCACTGGACAAAGTCAGAGACCTGGGAACGAGTCTTGGCTCCACCGCTAAGAACTGTGTGACTTCGGGCTAAGTCAATTCACACATCAGAGCCTCGTTTTTCCTTGCCAGAAAAAGGGGGCACCTAACCTGTAAGGGTTAACTCATATGGTTTTTATAAGAATAAAATTTTTTAAAATATGAAATGTTTTCAAAACATTGAAGTGTTATCCAGATTCTAAATGATGATATAATTCAATTCAAAATTAGTAAAAATAAACACTCTCTGAAGGCCAATAACATGCCAAGCTAAAGAATAGGAAAATGCAAAGGTGTAACTATTTAATGGCAGAGGTAACTCTTGACGTCAATGGCTGGTTTGGGTCAGGAAATACAAACATACCCAGTATATTCTTCCTTCAAGTTGAAAAACAGGTCTAGTGGCAAAGCTGCCAGGCGATCCAGCCCTGAAAGGCTCTAAAGCTCTGGCCCCGTCCCCCTTGGCTTGCAGCGCTCGAGGTGGCCTCAGCTGTCAGTGGGACCCAGCCGCGTGAGCAGAGCCGCCAGACACAGGAAGCGTGCGTTCACAGAGGAAAGGGGTTCTAAACAGCTTCCCATCCCGAGTCACAAGGAAGCATCACCACTTGTTCTCTGCTTCCACTGGAATGAGAGTGTACCCATCTCCAGGAGGACTGCTCTCATGGAAACGGCTCAGTGTGGCTGGAGACACTTCCCAAACCATCCTCTCCCCTACTTACGTTACCACTTAGGGTCTCCCAGAGACCCTGGATTCCTGATCAAAAGAGCAACAAACAACCGAAAGTTACAGAATACTCTTCTAGGGCTTGGCCCACGTTACCCTATGTAATCTTGACCAGAACACTTCAGGGCAAGATTATCCCCATTTCATAGAAGAAATAGGCTCAGAGGATTAAGGACCGTGGCTCACACTGGTAAAGCTGAGGAGAGGCCACTTAACAGCACCAACCTGCCGTTGGCAGCCACGAAGGTTTAAAAAGAAAAATCCCTACGTGGGTTGTGAAGAGACTCTGCCACTTACCAGCTGAAGGTGGGGTGCAGCTCACAGAGATACAGGTAGAGGATTAAGGCAAGAGGACCCCGACGTGGCACAAAGACGCAACTCTACTCAGGGTTTGGACCCCTGCTTATCAAGTCAGCCCCCGCACCGCTTCTCTTCCCCGACACACAACACAGCCAGCCCACAGGTCTACAGCAGTCCTTCCTAACCCTCTCACACCTACCTTCTGTGTAAGCTGGGTTATATGAACACTGGGCTCCTGTAACACTGGACACCCACACTCTTAGGGCTGGATGACTTAGTCACCTCGGTGTTTCTCAGCAGAGTGTAACTTTAACTTTAAAACTGGGCAAATCCTACAGAGGTCCTTTCATGCACAGCTGCCACCTGGGTACTCCTCAAGGCCACCGTCACACAGGTCTCCAGCTATGTGAGCCACCACAAGGCCCACGCCGCAGGCTGGATGCCCTGTGCACTTAGCTCATTGCAGTGACCTGGTGGCTTCTCATGGGAGCTGCTCCTTCAGGAAGACTGACAGGCTGGGGACAGGAAGTCCCAGGCTCTTGGCCAGCAGGGCAGGATGGTGTGGAGTGTAACACACTGGCAGCTCCTGCTGTTTATGAGGCCTTCACGAATGTCATGTGTTTGACTGCGGAAACACAGGCTACCCGAGACCCAGGCATACGTCTCCTCTTAGACGATAAGTAAAAATAAAATTTAATTGGGGGTGCTCTACTAGATCACCTTCCAGTTGGACGTGTAGGATATTCTACTTTCAACCAACACAGAAAGTCGGACTTTGAGGTAGCAAACAAATATTCTAAAGTTCAACTTAAAAATACGCTACTATGTATTCAATATCTTATAATAACCTATTGATATAATGACAAACAATCTGAAAGAAATATATATATATATATAACTGAGTCACTATGCTGTACATGTGAAACTAACGCAATACTGTAAATCAATTATACTTCAATTTTTAAAAGATGCTATTACGCTGTGCTACCAACAAAAAAATAAAGCACAAAATTTTGCCCCAAATGGAAATTTTACATAAAATATGGCTATTTTTTAAAATAAAATGAAACAGTTGTCAATGGTTTCAAGAATTTTCTTTACCTTGAGTTTATGCACCTGAATTAAATCCAAACCACGTGAGTAAACTTATCAACTTTATTTGTTCTAAAGTTCATAAGATTCTAAATTCAGTAAAACTTTAACCTAAAGAAACTCACAGGAAGATAACATTTACTCTGACATCTTTGCCAATTTTTAAAATACAAGAGTAGAAACCGACCTGGGCTCTAAACACAATTTCTAGCTGTCTTTGATAACTTTATGTTCCTCATTCTGATACGATATTCTTTTTAAATGCTCCATTCTCCAAAATCTAAAAATTCCTACACCAAGTATTAGGTAATAATCATCTGTGTTTCACAAAAGATTAACAATACAAATATGCTGGGAATTAACCTGTCATGAAGTTAAAAACAAAATATAAGACTTCTCCATTATAAAACAAATAGATCTTTATATTTTGAACTTTTGTGTAAGGGTTTCTGCCTTGGGCCTGAAGAAACTCATGATCTTCTGGGTCTCTTAAAAAGCACTTTATCAGAATGATTTGCTCACTATGCAAGTCAGACAAGATAGATGTGTAAGAAAAATGTTAATTTTCCTTCTTCCCACCCTGAAGTAATGTTGAGAATTTGATAGGTATTTTTCCATGTCTGTTCACACACACACACACACACCTACAAATACAAGCTTTTTGTGTGTGTGTGGTATGCGGGCCTCGCACTGTTGTGGCCTCTCCCATTGCGGAGCACAGGCTCCGGACACGCAGGCTCAGCGGCCATGGCTCACGGGCCCAGCTGCTCTGCGGCATGTGGGATCCTCCCGGACCGGGGCACGAACCCGTGTCCCCTGCATCGGCAGGCGGACTCTCAACCACTGCGCCACCAGGGAAGCCCACAAGCTTTTATTTTAAACGTTGTCATATTATAAATATATTCCTGTGCAACCTGCTTTAAAAAATGTATAATACTTCATAGACACCCTCCATGTGAGTACACACAGGTGCTCCTTTTCAGGTCTTTGGATTGTTAAGAGTTAAATGACTTACAGTCAACTAAAGAGACACTGCCCGGTTTTGTCCAAAGACCTGAGAAATAATTTTAAACATAAATCAGAGCTCAAAAGACTATTCACAGAATCATCATCTCAGACAGGACTCAAAGCCCTTTGTTGTTTTAATTACGGAAATTACACTGATGATCTGAACAAGATACGATGTGCTCCAGAGAGCTGCAGCTATTCAAGTAGGAACAGAAAGGCTTGGACAGAAACGTGTTATCCCGACCACTGTGCTGCTCACACACAACCCCCGATCACCCCCAGCCTGGCCTGGGTGGCGTTGGTCCGAGACCAGTGCTGTGACCTTCTGTGAGAAGATGATGTCAGCCCTTCAGATCCCTTCTTCCCATCTCCGGAATGGGAGGTGGGCCACACCGCGAAAGCCAGCGGGTAGAGCTGGAGCCTGAAGCTGACAGGAGGAGGATGCAAGACCGGAACTGCTCCCTCTGCACTCTTTCACATTCTTTGAAATTCTGGGACTAATTTCTAGGCCTTAGGCTGTATTAAGGCACTCTGTTCCCTGGGAATTGGTTTAAATGGAGCCCAGCTCAACCCTTATTCTGACACTGGGCAGGAGTGGACACCTTGTTTATACATCGAGAGTTCACATTACAGCCGGTCCTCCTTGAGCTTCCTGCAGGGCCTCTTCCCACACTTTTGGGGTCAGCAGTGCGGGAGGTGCACGCGAGCAGAGGGACCCACCTGTGCAGGAAGTGCCGCTTGTGCATGGCCGCCAGCCCCGCCGCGATCTCGCACGCCAGCCTCTGCAGCAGCATGGTCTGCGCGTCCCCCCGCGCCGGCTCGGGCTCGCCACCACGCAGGTAAGCCTTCAGATCGCCCTGCGGAAACCAGCCCAGGTCAGTTTCCAAAGAGGACCGGGGGGACAAACGGGCATCTCCACACACGCCTCAGCTGACCGAGATGAAAATTATTTCGATTTGAGCTTAATAAAGAATAATCTCACCCTGAACAAGTTTGAAATTACAAAAAAGCAATTCCAACCAAATACTTAAAAGGTAGAGAAAACACTATTCTCCTTTTAGGATCATTCTAAATTAAACATTAGTTTACCTTTGTTATATAAACACACAGATAACAATAGTTAAATAAGATAAATTGGCAATAATGCACAATTTAAGTGCAGCAGTACAGAAATTTCCAGGTAACTAAGAGATGAGATGGAGAGTAAAAGAAGTGCCATTCACACCACCTTCAGGGATTCCAGGAGAACATCACATCACAAAGGCCACCACCAAAGCATTCATGAGCAACAGAGAGGGAGATGAGGAAAGAAAAACGGGTGGAAGAGGAAGAAAAAGTACTCTCAGTGCCGGTAACTGCTTCAGTTCTCTGCCAGCTTCCCCAGGGCCCTGTGTGGCCCAGAGACCACTGCGAGAAAGTACATTCTAGCCACTCCAGAAAAATTCGTGATGTTAATTCAAATAAGCCTGTTCAAAGGACAGCAGCACAGGCAGGAAAATGGGCAAATTCACATTTAGACACCCAGCACACATGTTTCAATGCCGAGTACCCCACGTATTCGCACAGGACTCCCCTATCTTATCCTGTTTTTGTTTCATGACGTTAATTTTAGGGCTGTGTGTCTTGGGGGTTAGTGTATCTCTTTTGGGAAATAAACTTTTGAGGCAATCTTCCACATTCTGCTTACCACATGATTAAGTATTTATTGATGTGATTTAATTCCAAGTTTAAGCTTTATATATTCAGTTAATAAAATTTAGAAAGTAAGTCAACAGCTTTCACTTTTCTTCACATCTGAGTCAAAAAAGACTCCAGAGGAAGGAAATTTTTCTCAACCAATTAAAGATTCTGATACATTTCTTATAACTGCTACTGAAGATAGCAAATTCCTCCCAGAATTAAACTTTAAAACACAATATTCCTTTACTAGCATTTGTCCACACTGAATAATAAATACGTCCTAATGTAACTTCTAGGTCCACACCAAGAATCCAAATTTGTTTTAATTCCCAATTTCCATCATCTTAATATGAACGATAATGTTGATATCAATAACTGTTACCACCAGAGCTTTCGAACGTTTGCCAAGCACTGTTCTGGGAGTTTCCACACCTGCTGCCCTCAAAGAACTCTCACAATTTAAAACACTTTCCAGATGTGGAATAGGCTTCGGGAGGTTAAGAACTTTGCCCAAGGCCACAGAGCTAACAAACAGTGGGGCTGCACTTTTACAGTTTACCAACTTGCCAAGAAAATTCTATTTGGTGAGTGAACCAAATTAGCACGTAGATCAAATCGATTATTCTATAAGAATGAGTGTCCAGTAAATTCAAGCCAATCACACAGCTGTGGAGGAGTCTCCCAAACTTAGTGAACTGCTCTGCCAGGGCAGCAGCTGCTCCCCTCAGGACCAAGGTGTGTGCTCACCCACGTCATCGTCCTCCTATTTCTTTGAGAATGTGGTGCTTTCCCCTTTTGCTCCCCTAGTAATTACAAGCTGCTCCAGTGGAGAAACAGACACCTTTTCTTCCCCTTTAAAAATGCATGTCCCTCCCCATGCCAACCCCACCTTCACCCAGGCTAGGCTCTGTCCAGCATGGGAGTGGTGGGAATAAACCCAGCTTTGGGCGACAATTAAATTAACCCAGAAAAACTCCAGCAAAAAGCACCAGGCTACAGGCTGATGGGATTTTCATAAGGTAGCTCATATGGAAACGAAATATGAAAACAAAAAGCTGAAGTTTACTTACATTACCAGTGAAATAACCACTTAAATGCATTTGTCTAACCCCTTTCTTGCAATATTCATCTAAGGAAAAAACTACCCTCACACGAAAGTCGGATTATGCTGTGCTGCATCTGGCCACTTCTCAAAACCAACAGAAGCTTCGGGCAAACAGCAAGTACTTCCCAAGTGACTTTGGCCATGAAGGCAGGAATGGCAGAGTGGGTGTAGTTATTTTTCAAGGTTACCTAAAGCATACCACTCACTGTTCTAAAGTTATCTTCTCCCCACAATAGGCCACTCCCCAGATTTCACTAGAAGATAAAGTATAATAAACAGCAGGGGATTTTGCTTCAGACTGCTAACGCTCTGAAAGTTTCCAGCTTGACAAAAACTAAAGGCCTCTCCCAACCCGCACTGGGGGGGGCGGGGGGAGGGCGCAAAGTGAGCGCGACCCCAGAAAAGACGTCTCTAACCTGGGGAGTAAACATGAGGTATTACTGAGGAGCCCATGACTGTTTCGCAAGGATGAGACCTGTGATGGGTTGGGAGGGACTCTTTCTATGTTCTAGAAAGAGCCTCAAGAGCTCTCCTGGCACCACCATTTGAAAGAAAAATCAGCATAAAATCTTTAATTACAGAAAAAAAATTATATTATATAAGTACTAAAAATTGACTCATTCTATCCAAAACAGATAAAGCTGCATTTAGATATCTGGCTTATTTTATTTATGTTTTAATGATGCCTAGTGAGTAGACAGGGATTATTACTTTGGTCCATTATTTGAAGAGAAAAACACTGAGAACAGCAATGTATTCTGAACTAAAAAGTTTCCTTTATCCAAGTTTTAAAAATTTCTCAGATCCTCCCCAAACTGCGACCCTCTGCAAAATACTCAAAAAGAAAAATGTATGACACTAGATGGCAGCAAAGTGCTTATACTAAGATCTCAGATACCAGAGCAGCCCCTTGGCCGACTTCTTGGAATGAGTCACTCGAAGACCTTTAGATGGTTACTCACAAGGGCCCTCATAAATCCCAGCATCAGCTGCCATGAGGGCTTCGTCCAGCTTTTCACAGGACACTGAGAACAATGAATTAATTCCAATACAATGTAAAAACCCAAAAAGTAAATAGCTTTATAACTGAAAAATTAGTTGTTTATACATTTAATAGAAGGATTTGGGAGGAAAATTTGTTTTTAAACAAAAATCTGAGGACTTCCCTGGTGGCGCAGTGGTTAAGAATCCGCCTGCCAGTGCAGGGGACACGGGTTTGAGCCCTGGTCTGGGAAGATCCCACATGATGCGGAGCAACTAAGCCCGTGCGCCACTACTACTGAGCCTGTGCTCCACAACTACTGAATCTGTGCTCTAGAGCCCGTGAGCCACAACTACTGAGCCCGTGTGCTGCAACTACTGAAGGCCGCACACCTAGAGCCTGTGCTCTGCAGCAAGAGAAGCCACCGCAGTGAGAAGCCCGTGCTCCGCAACAAAGAGTAGCCCCCGCTCGCCGCAACTAGAGAAAGCCCGCGCACGGCAATGAAGACCCAATGCATCCAAAAATTTTAAAGATTAAAAAAAAAAAAAACTGAGTGAAAGGAGGAAAGAATGGCAGCAACAGCTGCGTGCTCGGTGTCCACCGACAAAGTGAAACAGGGAGGTAGGGCGGGAGCCCTGGGAACGCCCCCAGCCCGAGGGTTTCTTAGCTCCCTCAAGCCCTCTGACTGCACCTACTTTTCCCTCCACCACCCGAGTCCTGCCCCGCCCCCCAACATCCACACCTGCACAGCACCTTCTGTTATCATGGATTATTCTCCCTGAGCCCATCCCTTCTCAGCTCAAATACCTCTCAGGTGAATCCCATAAAGAACCAGCAAGCGCCCTCTGCCTCCAAACCCGGTTCCCGCTCCCATCCCACTTCCCTCCCCTCTTCACGGACAGACGCCTCAAAAGCCGGGTCTGCGCTGGCTGGCCTGCCTCCTGGCCCCCCAATCTCTCTCAAACCCCTCGCCCCCCAACAGGCTGGGCTCTAGCTGCTCCTGCTGGGCAGGACCAAGTGAGGGGCCCGTTCCCCTGTGCTGGACCTTCCCCCTCTTACTGGTCTGTAGGCGTTGGCATGCCCAGGGCTCTGTCTGTGGTCCTCATCCCTCCTCACCGTGACACTCATTCCCAGGTGACTCTATCACCCTGTGGCTTTGAAAATCATCTCTCATACATTTCTCTGACTCAGACCCCTCCACCTCCTGAGCCCCAGACGCAACTGTCCAGCTGCGGACTCGATACCCTTCCCTAGATGCCCTGAGAGGCACCTCAAACCTAACACGCCCAGTGCAAAGCTCCGACGATCTGCTCCATCTCAGGAAATGGCATCACCGCTTTCCCAGTGGATCAGGCCAAAACCAAAGTCCTCATTCTTGAGTTTGCTCTCTCTCTAGACGCCCACATCCAACCCATCACCAAGGCCCGGATCTATTTTCACAAAGAGCCAGGGCCTCGGGGCCCAGGGCAGCAGCCACGTGTGGGGAAGGGAGCCACTGGCAGGGCCCAGGGATGTGGCGCCCCCACCAGCCACCCCCCTTCCAAGCCTGATGATGCCGTGTCATTGCTCTGCATGTGTCCCTCCCGCTGGCTCCGAGTGAGAGACACCGTCCACGTGCACCTCTGTTCCACAGTAAGCCCATGTCCTTTCTTTTCTACTCCTGCTCCCGAGTGGCAGGGACACATCACCCATCTCTGTATGCCTGGGAGGGCCCCAGTGCATGGGCTTATGTAACGAACTCATTTACACATAAGACACGGACATGGACTAGGCGTTTTCTGTACAAAAGGCCAATTCGAAAATGGAGGCTTCCCACTGGTGGAAGACAAACCTACAGCCATTAAACTACCTCATATAGAAGTACACAGAATAAAATTAAGCCATCAGTTAAAATCCCCACTTTGCCACAAGCAATCATGTGACATCAGGCAAGTCAATTAACCAAAGAAGAGAAGACAGAAAGCCTGGTCCTGAGGTCGGGCATGGGTGTGGCCCCGAGAGGCCCTTCATCTCTTGCAGCCCGGTTTTCTAATCTGTAAAACGAAGAAGACTGAGGCAAGGAGACTCGGTGAAGGAGAAGCAAACACCTCAGGCCCAGCACAAGGCCTGGCACAGGTCGGAGCCCTCCCTCCTCACACCGCCAGCCCTGTGTGGGCAGCGGCCAAGCTTCCCACAGCCTTGGGAGCCCGGGACCCTGGCTCCCTGCCTCTCCTGAGTGGCTGAAGCAAGCCCAGCCCGCAGAGGACTGTGGAAATCTGCACACGACACCAAGATCGCTCCCTTGCAAAGAAAAGGCTATCATCTCTTGCTTCGGAGTCCGGTGACAGAGGAAGAAACTGCTGACTGTCATGGGAGGTAAGACGGGGTGGAGGTGATCTGCCTCCTCGTCTTTACCTGGGCCTGCAGTCTGGCCTCCAAGTAGTTGGTCTCGGCTTGTCACCTTTCCAGCTGATCTTTCCCAGCGGATGCCAACCAGCCTCTCTTAACGCAGTGCTCTCTCACCCGGTCCCCACGCCACCCACTGTGGGACCATCTATCGCCCCACCCCCCACGCTGGTCCACACGCACAGTTGAGCTACCCTGCCTGGCTCACACTGTTCCCATGACCCTTTCCTGCAGAGGAAAGTCCATCCACCCACCTGTCCACACTCAGACCAAACACCACTTCCTTTGTGAAGCCTTCCCAAAGGAGCCAGTGAGCCTAGTTAGAATTGCTACACAGAACTACTCAAACCTTTAAATTATGATCAATTAAGAAACTAAAAATGAATAAAAATAACGACAACTTCCTGAGCACCTACTATGCCTACAGGGTGGGCAGTATCACTCCCATTTTACAGATGTCTACACTGAGGCTTAAAGAGGTCAGGTAACTCTCCAGGGTGATACACAAGTGGCAGGACCAGCATCTGAAGGCAGGCCCGCTTGGCTCTACAGGCAGAAAAGGCAGGGTCAGGGTGACTCACCCGTGCTCCTGAGAGCACTGGGCACAGCTCTTTGTACTCAACAGGTGCTCATACATTTCTGTTGAGTGACCCTTACCCTCAAACAATCTTGCCCACATAGACATGTGAGAGCACAGTGTACCTCCTATGGCCACAAGTTACACACAACACCCTGCAGTGATCTCTCCCCTCACGAACACTGCACCATCAGCAGTACACATCAGTGACTCTGGTCCAGCTACCATACTCAGAAGAGTTTTCATTTTCTTTCATAAAAATTCTAAGATAAAGTGCTTTTCAGAGACTGGTAATTCCATCTCACAAGGAATGAGTTAAGTAAGTGTGAAAATATTCTCTCCTTTCTCCTTAAAAGATGTTATCGCTGTGCATGGTCACTGCCTGGTGACAACGGAAAAGGCCAACATTCACTCAATAGCTCCTGACCTACTAAGAACATGTGAAGATAGTGGCTCCTTTCACTGTGGCTGAAGCTGCTGATTACCAACCCTGGGCTACAGGCTTCTGGCCTCTGGACCCTGGCCAGAAGGTGCTTTTGCCCTGAATGACACCCCTCTGCTCAATCTGGCCTCTTTCTGGGAGGGTTCTGGGGCATCCAGGCTGGGAGCAGGGCTCAGGTGAAGCCAGGCTTTGGGGCGTGCTGGGAACGTCCCTGCAGTCGAGGTAGGAAGGCACCTCTATGGCTCACGGGCCTGACACGAGCTGACCGTTTCTGCTACCTGGTCTCTGCACACACTGAGCCCCGAGGACCTAACTGCAGGGCCAGTGCCCCCGGTTGAGGCCCAGCCCTTGCTGCTCAGGAGCTGGTCCCTCTGCAACTTACTAGGGTCCAGAGATGATGAGAACGAAACTGCCCTCGGAGATAAATGTGACATCACTGCCTGGCAAGGTTGGGGGCTCCCTGGGTTAACGGCCTTTACCTTGATATGAGGCTGGACATTCCAAGTGCTGACTGACAGATTTCCCAAGGGCATATCAGCCTCCTCCAAGTATAGTTAATAGCGGTACAGCCCCTTCCATAATAGTAGGTAATTACCAATGTTTTTTGTGTGGTAAAAACCATGTAACATAAAATTACCACCCTTAAGTGTTTCTAAGTGTACAGTTCAGTGGCATTAAGTACATTCACACTGTTGTGCAGCCATCACCACCATCTATCCACAGAACTCTCTTCATCTTCCGAAACTGAAAGTCTGTCCCCATTAAACACTAATTCCCCCATCCCCTCCACCCACTAGCCCCTGGCACCCACCCTTCTACCTTCTGTCTCCATGAGTCTGACCACTCCAGGGACCTCATATAAGTGGAATCCTACAGTATCTGTGTTTTTGTGACTTAGCTTCTTTCACTGAGCATAATGACCTCAAGGTTCTTCCATACTGCAGCATGTGTCAGAATTTCCTTCCTTTTTAAGGCTGAATAATACTCCAGTGTATGGATAGACCCAATTTTATTTGTTCAACCACTGATGGACACCTGGGCTGCTTCTGCCTCGTGGCTACTGTGAATAATGCTGCTGTGAACACGGGCATGAAAATGAGACCCTGCTCTCAACTGTTTGGATGTATGTACCTAGAAGTGAAATTGCCAGATCATGTGGAAATTCTATTTTAATTTCAGGGAGAAAAATTATTGTTTTTTCATTTTACTATTGATCAATGTACCCTTGGGCAGTGCACTTAAATAAAAACAGCTATTAGCTCTGCACTGCCAGTGAAAGCTTTGGGTGGGGATGGGCTCTTTCCAGATGTTCAGCCTTCAGGAGTGACTGAGGAGAGTGAACATGACTTAGGAGAGTCACATAAAATGTGTTTCAAGAAGTCACATTTCCTAATTCTGGAGGGCTGTATCCATAATCTTCATCGCAAAATATGAAAGCCAACAGAAATGTAGGTAAGTAAATATGTATGTTCTGAATACTTAGTCTAGTGTCAGTATTTGGAGAATATGCATTTAAATCTGAGATAGAAAAGTACGAGGGAAAAATTCTATAAATAGAATGTTGGGGACTTCCCTGGTGGCACAGTGGTTAAGAATCCGCCTGCCAATGTGGGGGACTCAGGTTCCTGCCCTGGTCCGGGAAGATCCCACATGCGGAGGAGCAACTAAGCCTGTGCTCCACAACAAAGAGCAGCCACTGCAATGAGAAGCCCATGCACCGCAATGAAGAGTGTGCCCCGCTCGCCACAACTAGAGAAAGCCCGCGCGCAGCATCGAAGACCCAGTGTAGCCAAAAATAAATAAATAAAATTTAAAAAAAAACAAAAGCAAAAACAAATTAGAACAGCACTAAAACTAAACCCATTACCTGAACCCACTTAGAAGAAAACATTAAGCTTTTACTATTCCAGGAAAAACAACAACATTGTCTAGTAAAACTTTCAGGAATGGACAAACAGGGTAAAGAATAAGAAAATGCCAAAGTACATGAGCTAGTTTTATAAACCACCTCGATTAGCCTGGAAACATGCGACTTCAAGAAGATGGTGATTGCTGCTGTTATTTCTGTTACAGTCACTCATGAAGAATGTTCCCGCTGTTATTTATAATCAGCATCAGGAGCTTAGGGACCCAAAAGAGATACCATTAAATGTCTCAGAAAAGCAGAACTCTGATAAGCAGACTTGTCTCATCACATAAAAATGCATCTTTGGTCTTCTTTCTTCACCTGCTGTGTCACCTATCATACTGGTCACCAAGAGCTAGACTAAAAGGAATTATTTTCATATTATGATAAGTAAGGATCATACATACCATAGCTCTGATAATTCTGAGATAATCAAAACCAGCTACGCAATAAAACTATGAGAAACATCCTTGTGAACTCCTTCCTCTTCGTTCTCCTGCCTCCATTAAATAATCAGGCTAAATGGCAATTATCACGTGTCTGCTCCATCTAAGTAGGAGGCCTAGAGGACAATGGCCAGTTTTCTCTCTGGGTCCCTTGAGAACAGCATGCTGCCTTTCTACACCAAGTGTTCAATCAGGAAGCACCCTCCAAGATGGGGGAAACGTGGGGAGGGCACAGAAAAGTAGGATTAACTCTGGTTTCTTTACATGGAGAGAGAGCTTTATGAGGTCCCAGCATCTCTGGAGAAGGGTTAAAATACTGATTAATTTTAGACCTTGTTACACTAAATATGCATGTTGTAACTTCTAGTGTAACCACACACAAAATTAAGAAACAGTATCTAAAATAGTAGATGGGGAAAACTGAAACAAACAAAAAAATTCAAGAATCTAAAAGAAGGCTAGAAAAAAAGCAAAAAAGAAAAGTTGAAACAGGTAAGAAAAATAATACACAACAGGCACATAACATTCCAAATATCTCGTAGGTACAATAAACATAAATGGATGACCTGTTCCATGTTAAGTGACAGAGACTGACAGGTTAATAAAATTCTAACCGTAAGCTATTTACAAGAGATGTCAACCAGAGAAGAGGATTGACAGAGATAAACCAGGCAAATTCTAACCAAAAGAAAGCTGGCCTAACTAAATTAACATCAATAAAAACAGACTTAATCCTCTGTAATGCTTTTAATCTTAAAGAGATTGCATTCATAATGATAAAAGTTTCAAATTAAGGGAAGTTATATCAACTCTAAATTTGGATCTCTTACACAGCAGGGTATCAAAATGTACAAAGCAAAACAACTAGAACTATAAGGAAAAATAAGGAAAATCCATAATCAGAGCAGGAAATTTTAACATGCCTCTCAATAACTGCTAGAAAACTGACCCAGGCTCCCTCTGTCCCTGCCCCCTCCCCACAAATCAGAAGGATACAGGAGATTTGAACAGCCTCATAAACTTGACCCAAAAGATCCATACAGACATACTGTACAGATCACCAGAATACACATTCTTCTCCGCAGCATCTACAGATAGAATAAAACACTGACCCTGGGGTAGAGGTGAACGTAGCCTGGAACAGAGCTGAAGCTGACCCAGAGCCAATGAGAATCATTTTGCTCTTATCAGCCACTGAGATTTGGGGGGGTTACTATAATATAACTCACTGAAAGCTAATATATCAAGTTTATTAATAATTTTTCTTTGGAATTAACTAGCTGGGACAGAAGTGAAAGCAGTCCCTCATCCAGCATTTCTATCTGTCAAAAACGCTCTGGTAAAAACTTCTGAATACTTGACTTTGAATTTCTACTGAAAACTTACCAAGTCACAGAACTCAAACACCAGAAGATAGGGGATTGCTTCTACACACTGTCCAACACACTGAAGAATATTTGGATGTTGAAGAATACTGGTAAAAATAAAAGTCATAGTATTGTTCATGAGGGAGCAGGCTAGTAAAACTGTTCAAACAGTAACTGCGAATTTAACATTCTTAACGATTTAAATATGATCAACTGAAAAGAGCACAATTAAGGTTCTATTTAACAGATGTATTCTAAGTTATGTAATGATTAAGTAATTCAAAGCCAATCAGGCGAATATTTTCACAAATTAAAACATCTCCTAACATAAGAATCTTTAACTTTAGTAATTTAACTTTATAGATATCATTTTGAAGCATCGTTTAAAAGAAGGCAAACTATATTCCACGAGCATTTCAATCCACGTAATAAAATACTCAGTTACCTCTTAGGCTATCTAGCTTATACACTATTTTCATAAATCACAGTACACAAACTCTTTTTGGAAAACATTTTGTCTAAAACAAAGTTTAAAAAAAAAAGATATGCCAAAATGGTTTTTTAAACTTCAAAATTTTATTTTGAAGCAATAATGAATTAAGAGTAAGTTGCAAAGATAGTACAAAGAGGTCCCATGTCCCCTTCACCCAGTTTTTCCCACTGGTGACACCTGACACAATCAGTGCAATCCCCAAACTAGGGCCCTGACACTAGGGTGCGGTGTGTGTGTGGCTTGCAAGTCCTGTTATCAACATGTGTGGAATTGTGCAACCACCACTCAACAGAAATGCAGAACTGCCCCCCACCACGAAGATCTCCCACGCTACCCCTTTCTGCTACCCCCTTTATAGTCACACTGCCGCCGCCCCCAACCATTCCTCAGCCCTGGCAACCACGAATCTGGTCTCCTTTTCTATAATGTTCTCATTTTGAGAATACTATGTAAGTCAAATCACACAGTATGTGGGCTTCTGAGATTGATTTTTTTCACTCAACACAATGCCTTCCAGATTACCCGAGTCACTGCCTGCATCAGCAGTCCCTTCCCTTCTACTGCTGAGCAGGATTCCATGGCTGGATGGACCACAGTTTGTTTAACCGATCACCTATAGAGGGCATTTTAGTTTTTCCAGTTTGAGGCTACTATAAATAAAGCCACTATAAATAATCACACAAGGGATTTTGTATGGAAATAAGTTTTCATTTCTATGCGATAAATGCTAAGAGTGCAACAGCTGGGTTACAAGATGTGATGGTTAATTTTCTGTCAATTTGGCTGAGCCACAGTGCAGATATTTGGTCAAACATTATTCTGGACACTTCTGTGAGGGTGTTTTTGGATGAGATCATCATTTAAATCAGTGGACTTTCAGTAAGAGCAGACGGTGCTCCAAAATGTGGGTGGGCTTTGTCCAAAGAACAAAGACTAGCCTCACCCAGTGAAGAAGGAATTCTGCCAGCAGATGGCCTTTGGACATGAACTGAACAGTGGCTCTGCTCTGGGTCTCCAGCCTGCTGGTCCACCCTGCAGACTTGCCAGTCTCCATAACTGCATGAGCCATTTCCCTAAAATAAATTACCTATCTATCCATCTCTCTCTCTCTCGTTATCCATCCATCCATCCATCTATCTCTCCATCCATCCATCCATCCCTCTCCCTACCTCTCTATTCATCCATCCATCCCTCTATCCATTCATCTATGTATCTATCTATCCATCCATCCATCTATCCATCTATCCAACTTTCCATCCATCCATCCATCCATCCATCCATCTATCTATCTATCTACAGATTCTACAGGCTCTGTTTCTCTGGAGAACGTTGACTAATACAGTGGTAAGCGTTATGTTTCGTTTTTTAACAAACTGTCAAACTGTTTTCCAAAGTGGCTGTACCATTTTACATTCCCACCAGCAATGTGTGAGAGATCCAGTTTCTCCACATCCTCACCAGCATCTGGTATTGTTGCTATTTTATTTTAGCTTTCCTAATACTTGTGAAGTGGTCTCTCATCATGATCGTAATTACCCTAGTTAATGATGTTGATCTTTTCATTGCTATCCATAGATCCTCTTTGGTGTCACTTGATGTCTTTTGCTTATTTTTGTTTTTTTACTGTTGAGTTTTGTCTATCTCTCTGCCAAAAACACAGTCCTAATTATGTAGCTATATAAGGTCTTGAAATTGGGTCAAATGATTCTTCCAATTTTTATTCTTATTTTTCATAATTGTTTCAGCTATCCTACTTTTGCCTTTATATATAATTTTAGAATAATCTTGTATATAGGTTTTTTAAATCTTGCTGGGATTTTGATAGGAATTGCAGGAATCTGACTGGGAAGAATGGACATCTTCACAAATCTTCCAACCCATGAATATGGTATGTCTCTTTGTTTATTTAGACCTTGATTTCTTTCATCAGTTTCTATAGTTTTCAGCATACAAGTCCTGTACGTGTACTTAAGTATTTCTTTTTTGTTTTTGAGTGAATATAAAAGTTATTTTAGGGCTTCCCTGGTGGCGCAGTGGTTGAGAGTCCGCCTGCCAATGCAGGGGACACGGGTTCGTGTCCTGGTCCGGGAAGATCCCACATGCCACAGGCACAGGGCTGGGCCCGTCAGCCATGGCCGCTGAGCCTGCGCATCGGGAGCCTGTGCTCCGCAACGGGAGAGGCCACAACAGTGAGAGGCCCACGTACCGCAAAAAAAAAAAAAAAAAAAAAAGTTATTTTATTTAAAAGTTGGTTTCCACATGTTCATTGATAGTACACAGAAATAAAACTGACTTTTGTATGTTGACCAGGCATCCTACAACCTTGCTGAATTCTCTTACTAGTTCTAAGGGATTTTTTTTTTTTGGAGATTACTTGGGATTTTCTGCATATAAACACAGACACTTAGGTCTTTCTTTCTGATCTACATACAGGCTTCTGAATGTTTCCTCTTCTTGCCTTATTGAGCTAGTTAGAACTTCTGGCTCTTACTGAATAGCAGGGATGAGAGCGAACATCTACGTCTTTCTTGATCTTAGGGATTAAAAAGCATTCAGTCTTTCACCATTAAGTATGATGCTAGATGTAGATTTTTTTGTAGATGTTCTTTAATAAGTGGAGATTCTCATCTAATTCTAGTTTTCAAAGAGTTTTTATCATGAATTAGTGTGGAGTTTTGTCAAATGTTTTTCTTCATCAACTGACAGGATCACGTGATGTTTCTTCTTTACCCAGTAATTATGGTGGATTACACTGATTGATTTTCAAATACTGAATCAGACTAGCATTCCTGGAATAAATTCCAATTGGTAATGATATATAACTTTTTATATATTTGCTAATATTTTGGTTAGAATTTCTGCATCAACATCGATGACAGATATTGGTCTACAGTTTTCCTTTTTGCACTTTGTCAGGTTTTGGGATCGGGGTAATACTGGCTTCATAAAATGAGTTAGGAAGTGTTCCCTCCTCTTCTATTTTCTAGAAAATATTGGGTAGAAGTGGCATTAATTCATCTTTAGTCGTTTTGTAGAATGCTCTGGTCAAACTGTCTAAGCCTGGGGACTCTTTGTGAGAGTTTTTAAGTAGCAAACTCCATTTCTTCAATGATTATAGGTCTATTCAAATAACGTTATTTCATATTGGGTGAGTCGTGGTGGTTTGTGCTTTTTGAGTAATTGGTTCATTTCATCTAAGTTGTCAAATATATATATACGTAGAGCTGTTTGTCCCTTATTATCCTTTTGATGTCTGTAGGGTCTCTTTCATTCCTGATATTAGGAATCTGTGTCTTCTCTTTTATTCTCTGTCAGTCTTGTTAGAGGTTTGTCAATTTTATTATCTTTCCAAAGAGCCAACTTTATGTTTCAATGATTTTTATCTACTGTTTTCAATTTTATCGACCTCTGCTCTTATCTTTAATATCTATTCCTTCTGTTTGCTTTGAGTTCATCTTGCTCCTCTTTTTTTTGGTCCTTTAAAGTATGAGCTTAGGTTATTGATTTGAGACTTGTCCTCTTTTCAATGTAACCCCCCTACAGGTGAGGTGGTGTTTCTTTCTCCCGGCTTTTGAGATTTTTTTGTCTTTCATTTTCAGAAGTTTGAGTATGATGTGTGTTGGCATGAATTTCTTTGGGTTTATCCTGTTTGAGATTTGATCAACTTATGAATCTGTAGGTCTGTCTTTTCAAAATGTGGAACATTTTCCAGTTAATATTTCTTCAAATACTTTTTCTATCCACTTTCTATCTCCTTTCAATCTGGGATGTCTTGATCTTTTGTTCAAGTCCCCCAAGTCCCTGAGGCACTTTTCATTTTTTTAAGCATATTTTCTTTTTGTTGTTTGAACTGGGTGATATTTATTGTTTTATCTTCAACTTCACTGATTTTTTTCCTTTGTCCTCTCCATTCTGCTATTGAACTCATCCACTGAGTTTTTACTTTATTACATTTTTCAGTTCTAAAGTGTCCACTTTGGTCTTCTTTATGTAGTCTATGTCTTTGCTGAAACTTTGTTTTCTTCATTTGTTTCAAGGGTACTATACATTTTTTTAAATATAAATTTATTTATTTATTTTATTTTTGGCTATGTTGGGTCTTCATTGCTGCACACAGGCTTTCTCTAGTTGCGGCGAACGGGGTCTACTCTTTGTTGCAGTGCGTGGGCTTCTCACTGCAGTGGCTTCTCTTGTTGCAGAGCACAGGCTCTAGGCATGTGGGCTTCGGTAGTTGTGGCACATAGGCTTAGTTGCTCCATGGCACGTGGGATCTTCCCAGACCAGGGCTCAAACCCGTGTCCCCTGCACTGGCAGGCGGATTCTTAACAACTATGCCACCAGGGAAGTCCCAGGGTATTATCATTTATTGCTCATTGAAGCATTTTTACAACAGCTGCTTTAAAATCCTTGTCAGATAATCCTAACATCTCTGTCATCCTGGTGTTGGTATCTGTTGTCTTTTCTATTTTTTGTGTGTGTTTATTTTATTGAAGTACAGTTGATTTACAGTGTAGTGCTAATTTGTGCTGTACAGCAAAGTGATTCAGTTGTAAATGTATATATATTCTTTTTCATATTCTTTTACATTATGGTTTATCACAGGATATTGAATATAGTTCCCTGTGCTGTAACAGTAGGACCTTGTTGTTCATCCATTCTATATATAACAGTGTGCATCTGCTAATCCCAAACTCCCAGTCTATCCCTACCCTGGCCCCCCTCCCACTTGGTAACCACAGGCCTATTCTCTATATCTGTGAGTCTGTTTCTGTTTTGTAAACAAGTTCATTTGTGTCATATTTTAGCTTCTACATATAAGTGATATCATATGATATTTGTCTTTCTCTGTCTGACTTACTTCACTTAGTTTGATAATCTCTAGGTTCATCCATGTTGCTGCAAATGGCATTATTTCATTCTTTTTTATGGCTGAGTAGTATTCCATTACATTACATATTTTTAGCTTCTACATATAAGTGATATCATATGATATTTGTCTTTCTCTGTCTGACTTACTTCACTTAGTTTGATAATCTCTAGGTTCATCCATGTTGCTGCAAATGGCATTATTTCATTCTTTTTTATGGCTGAGTAGTATTCCATTACATATAACGTACCACATCTTCTTTATCCGTTCCTCTGTCGATGGACATTTAGGCTGTTTCTATGTCTTGGCTATTGTGAATAGTGCTGCTATGAACAGAGGGGTGCATGTGTCTCTTTGAAATTAGAGTTTTGTCTGGGAGTGGGATTGCTGGACCATTTGGCAACTCTACGCTTAGTTTTTTGAGGAATCTCCATACTGTTTTCCATAGTGACTGCACCAAATTACATTCCCACCATCCGTTGTCTTTTCTTACTTAGTTGAGTTCTCTTGGTTCTTGGAAAGATCAGTGATTTCAGCTGAAACCTGGACATTTTGGGTTTTATGCTATGAGACTCTGGATCTTATTTAAATTTTCTATTTTACAAGCAGAAATCCCCCTGATTTTCAACAGACCACAGACCACGTTTACAAAACATTCATTACGGTTTACTTACTAGTATGGTTCTCCATTTTTCAAAAAAGTATCGTGTTCCTTTGGGCTCGCACTTGCTTTTAACTCCTTCACTATTACTCTCACTACACTAGTGCCTGTGTAGATCTCTCCAAGGAGCACCTAAAACCAAAGAATAGTTTTTCACTTCACTTCCATCAACATGATAAAGAACTATGTTACACTTACCAGGAAATGGAATACAGGAAAACAAATTAAGCAACAGTCAGATGGCTTTCTATTATTTTAAAGCTTGGAAAGCTAAAATATTTTCCTTAAGTTTTAAAACAAAACAGTCATCAGATGTTTACAACATTCATATATTTATATGTACTTCTTTCCTATTTACTTAAAAATGTTTTATACTTTAACAGAAATTGCCAATGACATTACAGAAGAGTAATTTATTAGTTTGGTTCAAATATAACCCAAATATTTCTCAAAAACACTTCAACTGAGCTGTGTTATTTTGTTATGTCTACTTCACATAGTACAAAGTAAACTGACAAACAGCCAGTGTGCAAACTATCATTGCATTATAGCTTTAAAAATCCATGGCATGCCAGTTATTCCAGGCCTTTATCTTGTACTAAAGCTTCAGTCAAAACACAGGGAAAAAACACTCCACTGAAATTAACAGAACACAAAATGCGAATGAAAATAAGAACAAGCTACAAGTGATATATTAAGTATTAATATAGGACAATACAAAGGCACTCCAAAATACAATATTTAAGATGAAAATGATGATGAAGTAAAGATTTTTATCTAATTTGAGAATGGTCAAAACTAAAAGGCTTCCTTTTAAAATAGGTTTTTTATATTTTTATAAAATAGATTAATTTTAATACCCTGAAAATAGAGAATAAGAACCTGAACAGAATTTAATGTTATATTAGGAATATAAGGGCAGAGAAATGCATAGAACAGGAAACTCTGATAATTCACTAAGCCATATTCTCTGTTTCAAATAACGAATTTGCACAGATATGACAAGCCTAACACGTCCATGGTGTCGATTTGCAAAGAGGGGAGAATAACTGGGGGACCAGTGCAATGATCTGGCTCACTGTCTCTCTCTCTCTGTAGCCAGCACTGTTGTCATCCTTGGAGGGCAACGTATGCAGGGACTATTCACTCAACACGGGGACCGCTCAGTTCTCTGACCTCACTCCCACTCATCTTTCCTACGAGCCCATCTCAGCAAACACTCCCAGGGATCTAGACCTAGCTAGTAATTATGTTATGCCCAAAACCTTGAATTTTAACTTCTTGTCTACCCGTCCTTCGATTTCCAGCTCACTTACTTCAACAGTCTAATCCAACAAGCGCACAACTTGCCCCCCAATCCACTAATGATCCCGCTTTTCCAACCTCCTGTCCTGACTGCAGGCCCCGCTCCCCTCCCTGACAGCTTAGAGCCCACGACCCTTCACTCCCATCATCCCCGTGCCCTCTCACTGAGGTCTATTAGCTCAGCCAAGCCTCAGTGCTGCTTAAATCCATCTACTTGCCTACAATAAAAAGCACCAAAAGTAGAAAAAAGCCACGATGAGTGGTCTCATTTTAAATCTGTGAGGGTCCTCAGCGCTGCTCACCACTCCCCCCATTTCCCCAGTTGATATACTTTCCCACATTCTCCTCCTGTTCAAACTTCATGTACATCTTTTCACTCCTGCATTTCAAACGGGCCTCCTATTTACTGAATAAAATGATCAGAAGTGAACCTGCTCATTTTAACACCAAATCCACCTGCACCTGTGTACACATCCTGTTTGTGCTCCCATTTCAGGAGAGAAACTGTTCCTGTGCCTAAGACCAAGTCCTACAATAATGCTATGGATCCCTTCTACACTTACACCCCCTCCCACAGTATCAGTCCCCCCTCCCATATAAACATGCTAAAATAGCAGCATATACTATAAAAAAAAAAAACAATCAAAAAACCTTCCCTTGGCCCTTGGATGGGCCCAAACAGCTCATCATTTCTGTTCCCTTTTAGATTAAAACTCCTCAACAGAGTTGTCTAAATGTGCTATCTCCAGTTTCTCCCTAGAACCCACCACATGTGAGGATGTGACATGGCCCTTTTGAGGTCACAAGCACTGAATCTTTTGAGGATACCATGGACTGCATGCTGCTGGGTCCTAATTCTCCCAGGCTTCCTGTTGCTCAGTGTGTCCGTAGCATCTACTGCAATTCATCTTCTGGAGCTCCTCCTCAGACCTTCAGAATAATGCTCCTGTCTCCTGTGCCCTCTCCTACTCACTGGCTGACTCTTCTGTCTCCCTCACAGGGTCTCCCTGACTGTGCTGACCTCCCCGCTGCAGGGCCTCAGGGCTCGGTCCTTGTGCCTCCCCCTCTCCTCTGTGTTAGCATTCTCGGTGATTTCATCTAGCCTCAAGTACCACCTCTATACTGAGTGCTCCCAAGTTTATATCTGTCTTGAACTCTCAATTTGCAGTTCCAGCTGCCTACGTGGTATCTCCATTTGCACATCTGAGAGCCATCTCAGCCCTGATGTATCCAAAAGTGAACCCATCTTCCTCCTGCACGTCTGCTTCTCTCTAGTCTTTCCCATCTCAGATCACAGCAACTCCACGCTTCTTGCCAATTGGGCCATAAGCTGTCATCCTTAACTTCTTTTCCTCTCCAGACTCTGTATCTGCTCCATCCCAAGTCCTGTGTGCTCCTGTTGGAACCTCGACCTCTCCATGCTACTATCATCCAGGTCCAAGCCTGCCTGCAACTCTCCCTAGACAATTGCAGCAGCCTTCTTACCAATTTCCCTGCTTCCCCGTGGACCTCTACAACATGGTGATTCTCTCAACCTGTAAGCCAGGTGATGTCACTTATCCCCAGATCCTGGAGCACCTTCCTAGCCCCCTCTGAGGAAAAGTCAAAGTCTCTAAATGCAGGAAATACCTCATGTCCCCTGGCTCCCCTACCCCTCTCTGAGCCTGTCTCCTACCATTGACTGTTTACTGTCTGATCACCCCCCAGCCCCAACTAGAAATTTCAGCTTTTCAGGGCAAGGGTTCCATCTCGTTTGCTGCTACATTCCCAGGACTCCACAGGCCAGGACTTTACCATCTTCCTCCACATCATACTCCCAGCACCAGAACAACGTCTGACACATAATAGGTTTTGCTAAATGGCTTAGAAGATCCGGTAACTAATAAAGTTTGGACGACATGAAAGATACAGGACAAACAACTCTTATCGGAAAGACAGAAGCATGAGATGGTTGACTACAGAGCAAATACATCTGGTCGTGACCGCCCTGCTTATGATGCAATGATCACTCAGTTACACCCTTTTACAAAGAATGATTGCTCCATCATAGAAACAGTTGTTATAAAAAAGATCATTCCTTCTGTGGTAAAAAGATCAACAAAGTGTGTTATTATAGGTCACTTGACAGGCTATGAGAAACACAACAGTTCTTCACAATGGTTTTCATTATAAGCATACTACCCATCTAGTATAAAGTGGTTTAAGTGTCATAAGGGAAGGGGGAGAAGAAAGAAGAAACAATTTGAGGAGGACAAAAAGCTTCTAAAATTCCCATCTCTTTTCCCTTCTTACCGTTGTCTGCCAACAACTAGAAAAGTCTCTGATATAGAAATAAAAGACCTTCTTGGAAAAACTCACACACCCAGGAATGCTGACGCTCACACTTCCACATGGTTTCAGGGGCCAATGGAGAAATTCAATTGGTACCACAGTGTGTAGACAGTATGTGGAATGTCACGTAACACAAGTCTTAATTAGCTTTAAATTCTAAACAGTATAAGTAGGAGGGGAAAAAATGAAAGCGAACAAACTTTACCTTTCCAAACCAGCCATTTCCAATTTCCTGTATATAGTTTAGACTGTGGCGGGCAACTTGAGACTTCAAACCTTCTGTAGGAAAAAGAACATTGAAAACTGAAGATAAGTATTTAACTGAAATAAATATTAAATATATAACCTATAAAGTACAAACACTAATATAAATTTAATGTTTGTGATAATAAAGGTAGAAATAAGTACATAAAACATCTCTCTCAAAATAATAATGCCGAAACAGTCTCAAATTTTAAAACTGACAGTATTTGTGAATGAGTATCCTGCCCTGACTTTAAGCTCTTGCACAGAATCCTCTGACCAACTACCCTACTATAACCACCAGTCACCACCACCTCACTGGCCTTTACTCAGTCCTTACTTTTATGGCGGAGTAGGGACCTCCAGGGCTGTCCCTCCCTAGAAACACTGAAAATCTTGTCAAAAAACTGTAAGCATCAACCTTATCAGAACTCTGGAGGGTGGAAAAGGTTTATAGCAACCAAAGAGAACCAGGAGGAAGGCCACTGAAACAGGGAGACTTGCTTTGTGGCCTTTAATTTACTCAGGTCCTACCTCTCTCGCAGCACATCTTAAAGATGACCCATGTGCCAGAGTGGGTGCTGGTTCCAGAGGGAGCACAGTGACCTTCTTCCCCAGGAACTGTGCTTCTTTTAGACCTGACTGGGGTTTCCCGGAAGGCCTGCTGCAGTGGTGCCCCTTGTTCCACCTAACTTGGGCTCTATCAGGATGGAGAGGCTTCACGTGCCTCAAAAACAACGAAAGCCAAGTGGACAAGGCGCTGCTGCCCGGGGCAAATAAAAAAACCCAACTGAGGCAATAACAGACAGGCTGGAGCTTTAGCAGAAAAGCCCAGTGAAATCTGGGGGGTTTGGGGGGATATGGGCTTTTTAAAAAAAAGCTATTATTACACAAACAGGGAAACTTAGAGAGCCACTTGCATGCCCAGGGAAGCACACACACTGAGAAGAGGCCCGAGAAGAACAGAGGCTTCACCTCTGGCAAGTCTCATGCTCAGCAAAGCAGGAAGTGAAGGCTAAGGCAGAGCTGTCAGCGGCCAGGCTGAGGACCTGCCCCAACACACAGCCAGTCTGCCAGGACCTAGACAGCATCTGTCGTTTGTTTCCTTTCTATTTTCTTCTTTTTTTGCATATTATTCAGTTTTCAACAAAAAATTACAAACCAAATAAAAACCAATAAAGAATGCTACATGAACTGGTACAAAAGATATTTAAAAGAAAGTGTCCCTGCGAAAACAGACGTTGGCCTTACTGGACAAGACCTTAAATCAACTGTCTTAAACACGCTGAAAGGGCTAAAGGAAACCACAGACAAAGAACCAAAGGAAACTGAGAGAATGATATCCCAATAAATAGAGAAGACCAATAAAGTGACAGAAATTATTAAAAGGAGCCAAATAGAATTTTGGAGCTGAAAGTCCAATAACCAAAAAAAAAAAAAATCACAAGAGGGTTTCAACAACAGATTTGAGCAGACAGAATAATCAGTAAACCTGAAGGGAGGTCAAATGAAATTATCCAATCTGAGGAGCAGGAAGAAAAAAGAATGAAAACATTAATGAATGTAGTCTAAGGGACTTGTGGGATACCATCAAGTGGACCAACATACATATAATGAGAGCCCCAGAGGATTAGGGAGAAAAGGAAGCAGAAAGAATACTTGAAGATATCATGGTAAAAAATGTCTCAAATCTATGAGAAACATGATCTATACATCTAAGAAGTTCAACAAAGTCCAAGTAAGATAAACTCAGAGATCCACACCAAGACACATTATAATCAAACTATCAAAAACCAAAGATAGAGAATTTTGAAAGCAGCAAGAGAGAACAAGTCATCACATTCAAGGGATCTTCAATAAGAATAACAATTCCATGTCTCATCAGAAACCATGGAGGCCAGAAAGCAGTGGGATGGCACATATAAAGTGCTAAAGAACAGTACCATCAACCAAGAATTCTATACCTAGCAAAACTGTCCTCTAAAAATGAAGGCGAAATTAAGACATTCCCAGATAAACAAGTTTAGGGAGTTTGCTGCCAGTACACCTGCCCTATAAGAAATGCTGAAGGGAGTCCTTCAGGCTGAAATAAAAGGACATTAAAGAGTAACTAGAAGTCATATGAGGAAATAAAGATTTCTGGTAACTACATAGGTAAAATAAAAGCCAGTATTATTGTATTTTTGTGTATAGCTCCTTTTTTATTTCTTATATGACTTAAAAGACAAACACATTAAAAAATTGTATAGTTGACCCTTGAGCAACACAGGTTTGAATTGCACAGGTCCACTTAAATGTAGATTTTTTTCAATAAATACTACAGCACTACACAATCCACAGTTGGATGCAGAACCATGGATAAAGGAGGCTGACTATAAGGTTATACACAGATTTTCAACTGTGTGCAGGGTTGGAGGTGCGTGGTTATGTGGGGTGTGGGTCAGCACCCTTAACCCCCTCGTTGTTCAAGGGTCAACAATAAATCTATGTTAATGGGCACACAATGTATAAAGCTGTAATGTGTGTCAACATAAAGGGAAGGAACAGGTTTTATATGCTGGTGAATATAAATTCGAACTCAGCTGTTATAAATTTAAGGTAATTGCAATCCCATTATAATCACTTTTTAAAAATATAAAAAATATACACAAAAGGGAATGAGAAGGGAATCAAATGATATGCATGCATGGGTGCACACACGCACACACACACACGCACACACACACACATGCACACTCCAGTGGCCTGTCTTGCAGAAATGGAAAAACTGATCCTAAAATTCATATAGAATTGCAAGGGACTCAGAATAGCCAAAACAATCTAGGGAAAAAATAAAGTTGGAAGACACATACTTCCCAATTTCAAATCTTACTACAATGCTACAATAATCAAAACAGTGTGGTACTGGCATAAGGATAGACATACAGATCAATGGAATACAACTGAAAGTCCAGAAATTAACCTAAATGAATATGGTCAACTGATTTTCAACAAGGGTGCCAAGACAATTCAAGGGGGGAAGAACCGTCTCCTCAAAACTTGTTGCTGGGACACTAGTTATCCACCTGTAGAATTAACCTGGATCATTACCTCACACCATATATAAATATTTTGTATGAAACACACCAGCTGTGTCATGTTTTAGCTAGCTTTTTTTTTTAATATAGCCTATAGCAATATTAGTCAACTGTTCAGTTTATACTGCCCTAAACATACACCACTGTGTGTGCAGTACCAAGGCAGGTTTGGTACCTACAAAAACTTAAAGAACCTTCTCAGCAGTATTAGAAATCCCTAATTATTGAACCACTAGTGATACTCTATTTTATAATAAGAAATTAATTAACATCTAGTCAAACCTCTATCTTCTATCTTAGCATGAAAAGTAATATCCAAATTACCCTTCCTCCTCAAACGCAGGACATCCCAATAGAAAACAGCAGTGTCCTACTCAGCCAGACAGGCAGTGCTGAGAACTGGCAGAGAAGCCTGCCTACCAACACAGAGGCCAGGAGCCTCTGTCAGAGTATTCCATTTTGAAGAATCGAGGAGACCAATTTACTCTTATGCCAGAGCCAAGGCCCAAAAGGAAAGGACTCAGCTTTTGCAGGAA
>NW_006774127.1:2873980-2879674 GCF_000442215.2 Lipotes vexillifer
CAGGAATGCAATGGGCCTGACCACTAGAATTCAGCTTCACCAGAGAGCAGAAGAAGAAAAATTAGCAAGCAGAGGAGACAGGCAGTCCAATTTTTTTATGATTAGTAGTAAGGCTCCCTTTCTCACTTCTCAGAAATTATTCATGGAAACATGACATCAGGATGGAAGGTCTTACCTCCAGAAGGCTGGAATTGTGATGGAGCTGGTAGTGAAATATTTGGTACTGAAAGTGTGAAAACTTCTGCTGGGGACTGAACAGAGGGAGTATCTTCTGCTGGTGGTGTGAAATCAATCTCATCATCAAAATTATCTTCAAATTCCTAAAATAAAGGACGAACAATGTTATATCTAACATAAATCAGCTTGAGAGTAAATACCAAAAACACCTGCTAACATTTAAGATATGAACATTTATTCACTCATTTGGAACACACCGCCATAATTTTTTTTTTCCAATTTGTGCTGACTTCAGGTAAAAAGCATATGTAATTGTGTTCTCCAACTCAAAATACCAGAATAAATAAGATCTGAAAATAAATTATACATATTTTATATAATTTTTAAACTGATAACTTGAAGTTAAATGCAAAGTTTTCTAAAATGACCCTGGAACTTAAAAGGGAAATAATCTTCCAGTTTCAAAATTTTATGTTTAAGTTACTATAGTTGAAGGTATTCTTTTTATTACTATTATTCACTTTCACAAATATCTCTGCATATTGAATCTAAACATTTATTTTTCAATTGTATATGTACTTCTAGTTGCTGTGTGATTTCAATCAAAATAAAGATAGTTAAAAGAGTCAGAAAAGATATTTTTAAGCGAGTCCTATTTCTCTGGAAAGAGTAATAATGGATAAATTATTAAACTGGGTAGAAAAATCATCAAGATCTGAACCAGGAAGGTCAGTACTAAACTCTGTATCACATAAGTGCAATAAACATTCTAAGAACATCCAGCTTTCTAAAGATGGCAACTTTAATATTGAGGCTGCACCAATAAAGCTGTGGAAACCTTTTAAGTGACTCTGTCCAGGAGAAAGCTATCCTGACTCTTCCTATCATCATTCCAGTGAGCTGGGCCTACCTTGGTGTCCATGTTAATTTAACATAGATACCAGATGATCATCAAGGTCTTTCATTCAGATAATTAATGAGCATTACCCCACCAGGAGCCATGACAGAAGCTGAACGAGACTGTTTTCACTCGTCTACACAGCTCCCTTTTCTACGACCTCCCTCTACCCCACCCGCCCCCATGCAAGGGAGAAACTGAAGGTTGCAAGGGTGGATTTCTCTGATATAACATTTATGCTCTCACACGCATGCGAGAGGGCATATTCTTAGGTATGTCATATACTTGTCAAATGCATTAGGACACTATCACTATTTGTATCGGGGAAGGGGAGAGCAGGACACTTCAATCTGTGAGGTCACCTCTAAACACAACAGCTTTGTCCAATTTCCCCTTCGGACACTCCTAAAGGTTCTCTCATTAAAAAAAGACTTCATCCATCACTCCTAACCTTGGCAGTGGCAGGATATACCATTAGGCAGCAGATGATTCTAAAGATTCACAGAAGTAATACAGTATAACAACAACAATAAAAATAACAACAACAGTATAACAACAATAATAACAACAACGGGGCCGTAAGAGAAGACCAGGTCACTTGTAAAAGACTGCAGCTTCTTGGCCTGTCAATGACTTCCCAGGGACCATTTAGCTCTGAAACGCCACACTTCTAAGTCTAAAGGAAACCCACGAATGATAGATGGCGACACTCTTCTTCAGTTACAGCCTGGAAGCTGGAGAGGATCCTCTGTACGGTGTGGTCCCTGAGCCGCCTGCATCAGAATCACCTGGGGAAGCCCGATAAAAACACACCCTCCCTGAATCTAAGTCATCATAAATGCCCTGTGTCCACACTAAGCGTCAGGGGGGTTAGAACAATTCAAGGCAAGAATGAGGTATCGTGATGTGAGAGAGAAACTGGCTTTCATTTTCAGAAACACTGATCAGGCTTTATCTTCGTCCCCAAAGGGCCAGGGGTCTGTGCAAAGTCCCTCAGCAAGACTGACAGTCAAGGGACCAGGATTCTCTGCCCACCTCTGTGGCCCCGTGCGGCGCAGTCGCTGGGCTCCCACAGAAGTGTTTGCACTGATCCGAGGGCCTAGGCGCTCACGTCCTCCATGTCAGGGGTGAAATCTTCTAAAGAAAATGACCTGTGCTCATGAGCCTTTTCCCCCAGACGCCCACCCCAGTCCTCCAGCCTCCATCCTCTGTGTGTATAACACTGGTGTCCAGCCAAAGGGACAGCACATCTTTTCTCCTCAGAGCTGCCACCAGACCCAAGGTAAAGGGAACACACGACAGAAACAGGTGTGAGGCTCGAGAAATAAGGTTCACACGTCCATGAAAAAGGTTTTCCCCTGATTTGAACCACAGTCCTCAGGACTCCTGGGACAGCCCTAGTCCAGTTGGTAAAGCTCTATATTAAAGACCATTTCCTCTGCATGTGCACAGTCCTTTTTTTCCCTTCTTTTATGTACTCCTTTTTAATAAGTCTTCACTGAGCCCTAACACATGCCAGCAGTAAGTTCTAGAGGGGATATCCCAGCTGGTTTCTGGTAGACTCCACCCATCCTCAGCAGCTACGACAACAATCCTTCTATATTATCACCTCCCCCACCTCCACCCTCCAGCCTGGGCAAGCTTTACAACTGGCACCCTTCTTTTCTCCTCCTTAGGGAACTCAGGGCTCGAGGTAAACTGAAAGATGCTTTTCCTCACACACAAAACACACTGGCCTCAATGATCTCAACAACCACAAATTCACCAGCACAGTTTGGAAAAAAATCAAAACCAGACTGCTTCTCTTTACAGGCCTTATAGCAAGTGAATTCAATCATCATTCCTTATTCCTCACTTGACAAAACTTAAATTAAAACAGGCAAGTGGCTACTGTCAATGATGCTCTGAGGCAGGGCCAGCACTTGCAGCCAGTGAGCCAAATCCAGACCACCTACTTTATTCTGTACACGAGATTTCACTGGCACACAGCGGTGACCACCTGTTCCCATGCTGTCTGTGGCTCACGTGGCTACAATGGCCAAGTTGAGAGCTGAGTAGCCATGACAGAGACTGTATGGTCCACAGTACTTACTATTTACAATAGCTCTTTATTTAACTTTAATATTTACTATCTGGCCCCTACAGAAAAAAATCTGCCAACTCCTACACCCAAGGGACTGTGATATATAGCCATTCTATTGGTAAATATATCAGAGGATGACTTTAAATGTTCCTACCATCTGTGCTCACCTTAAAGTCTATTTCTGGGTCCTTACAGCAGGATACACAGTTTGCAATTAACACTATTAATATCATTAAACTGCACACAGACAGGATCACAAAAGATGAGGAAATTTCTGCAGCAGGTGCCTCCCCTGGAAAGAGAAATAAACAATATTAACACGCACATTCCACAATCAACTTTAGTAAGTGAATCAATATATTTTCTGCCAGATACAAATGGGACCAAGAGTTAATAAAATAATGCTCAAATGCTCAAGATAAAGCTGATGACCAGCCCAGGATAAGAAGTTAGAGGTTTTTTTTTTAAAAAAAAACTTCTGATTTGGGGACTTCCCTGGCGGTCCAGTGGTTAAGACTTCACCTTCCAATGCAGGGGGTGTGGGTTCAATCCCTAGTCAGGGAGCTAAGATCCCGCATGCCTCGAGACCAGAAGCAATATTGTAACAAATTCAATAAAGACTTTAAAATTGGTACAAATAAAAAAAAAAATCTTAAAAACTTCTGATTTTGAAACAACTTCAGATTTACAGAAGAGTCGCAGAGACAATGCAGACAGTCCTCATATACCCTTCACCTTGCTTCCACTAACATTAGCATCTTACATAGTGTATTTATCAAAGCTAAAACAGTAACACTGGTACAATACTATCAATACTAATTGAACTTCTGACTTTATTTGGATTTTACCAGTTTTTCCATCAACACTGTTTTTCTTTTCCAGGATTCAATCCAGGCCACCAATGTTGCAGTTACTCATCATGTCCACTTAGTCTCCTCCGATCTCTGACGTCTCTCTGTCCGTGTTTCATAGCTCCAACACTCTTGAAGAGTACTGGTCAGTTATTTTGTAGAATGTCCCTCAAATGGGGTTGCCTGATGTTTTTTCTCATGACTGGACTGAGGTTACAGATATCTGGGAAGAATCTAGAACACCACATGGTGAAAGGTCCTTCTCATGACATCATATCTGGGGCATGTGATGTTGGCACAATCATTACCAGTGACGTGAAACTGGATCTCTTGGCCCAGGGGGTTTCTGCCAGGTTTGACCACAGTGAAGTTACCCTTTTCCCTTCGCATACGCCTCTCTTCAGGAGTGGGTCACAAAGTCCAGGGAACACGCACGGGTAAGGGAATTAAGCTGTACTTCCCGGAGGGAGGAGTGTCCCAGGATGTGCAGACACAGGTTAAAAGGACTACAGTAACTGATACCCGGGGATACACTCTGAGGCTCTTCACACACCCCGGGTCTCCGGGAAGCTTTACACCATAGTTTTCACCGGAGTCGTGCGTCTTCCCTGCGGCAATGAATACTGTGATGTTCTAGTGGTGATTTTTCTATTTCCCTTATTCCTTCTACATTTATTACTTGGTACGTTTCTGTAAGGAAGATTTGTCCCTCCTCCCACACTTATTTATTCAGTCATTTACAAAGTTATGAACTCATAAGATATTTATTTTATTCTTTGGGTTATAATCCATTATTCTCATTTCTTTGTGGCTCAAATTGTTCAAGCTTTGGCCCCTGGGAGCTGTTTCAAGTTGACTCCTGGGTCCTTCAGACATGTCCCATCCTTTACTTTTTTCCTCCTACACTTCCTCACTCTCTGATGCTATGGGAAGCTCCAGGCTCCTCTTATATTTTCCCTCCTCCGGCTTTAGAATCAGCCACTTCTCCAAGGAGCTCCTGTCACAATAAGGAAACTGAAAACTACAGCCTGTGACCACTTTTTGCTTGCGGGGGCGGGGGCAGCTAAGGATGATTTTTACATCTTTAAAGGGCTGTTTCGGGGGCGGGGGGAAAAAAGAATTTGTAATAGATGCTGCATGTGAGCCATTGACAGAAAAAGTCTGCAACCCGTCTAGAGCAGAAAGATTCTCTCTGCTTACTTTCAGCAAAGACTTAGTTATCTGGAAAGCATCTTATTCAACTAGGGCTAGTTTGAACCTTTTTCTGTTAGAGCCAGTTGTTAAGTCTTACCTACCAGCGTTTTACTAAGAAATACACTTTTCTTCTTTTCTCTCCTGCTTTGAGATATAACTAACATATAACACGGTGTAAGTTTAAGGTGTACAACATAATTTCATATACATGTATATTGTGAAATGATTATCACAGTAAAGTCAGAAATAAACTTTTCCTTAAAATCCCCACCAACGGCTAATTACGTGTTCAGAGGCACCAAGCAGGAGGCCTGGAGACAAGTTAAGGAACGATGCCACCATTTTTCTTAAATGAGATCACAGTACCTGAAGAAAGCAAAAACTAACCAAACTCTTATGTGAGTAAAACACATTCTTGAATATAAAATGCTCTTTTTTAGTGAAGAGCAGAGAAGCCTAAAGGAGTCAGCACATCAAGTGCAAAGCAGGAA
>NW_006774127.1:2879684-2935997 GCF_000442215.2 Lipotes vexillifer
CAATAACACAAGTCTATCTGAGAATGAGCACTGCTGGAACCTGCTTTGTCATGAGGGGGCTCGGACTCCGCTGCAGCCTTCCTTCTTAAAAATAATGCCATTGACCAAAGGTCGTCAAACACCTGCAAGCTCTAAACCCACAAAATCAAACACAGAGGGAAATCCACACATGAACACAGAAGAACGCAGAATTCCCTAACTAGGGACACCGGTGTCCATCTGGAAAACTAAGCAAAGCAAGGAGCCTGAGCCACTGAGAGCCGACCTTCTAGAACCAATACTCAGCTCGGCCTGTGCTGCCCACTGGTATTTTCTTATAACTCTGTTTCACTCCCCCTGACTCATATAATAAGGATTAAATACGACTCCTGAGGCTTATGTGGCAAAGCACTTTCATATACACTGTATTTTACTGATTTTTAAAAATAAATTTATTTACTTATTTATTTATTTGTTTATTTTTGGCCACATCGGGCCTTCGTTGCTGCGCACGGGCTTTCTCTACTTGCGGAGAATGGGGGCTACTCTTTGTTGCAGAGTCTGGGCTCAAGGCACGCAGGCTCAGTAGCTAGGTTCCCGGCTCTAGAACACAGGTTCAGTAGTTGTGGTGCACAGGCTTAGCTGCTCCGCGGCATGTGGGATCTTCCCGGACCAGGGATCGAACCCGTGTCCCCTGCATCGGCAGGCGGATTCTTAACCACTGTACCACCAGGGAAGTCCTATTTTACCGATTTTTTTTTTTTTTTTTTGCGGTACGCGGGCTTCTCACTGCTGTGGCCTCTCCCGTTGCGGAGCACAGGCTCCGGACACGCTGGCCCAGCGGCCACGGCTCACGGGCCCAGCCGCTCCGCGGCATGTGGGATCCTCCCGGACTGGGGCACGAACCCGTGTCCCCTGCATCGGCAGGCGGACTCTCAACCACTGCGCCACCAGGGAAGCCCTATTTTACCGATTTTTAAGATGAGGTGTGCCCACTGCATTTTAAGATCTCTAAATTTCAGGGCTATCTTACACTTGAAAGAAAGCTGTTTTCATTGGCAGCATTTCTTCTTTCTTTCTTTTTTTTTTTTTTTTTTTGTGGTATGTGGGCCTCTCACTGTTGTGGCCTCTCCCGTTGCAGAGCACAGGCTCCGGATGCGCAGGCTCAGCGGCCATGGCTCACGGGCCCAGACGCTCCACGGCATGTGGGATCTTCCTGGACCGGGGCATGAACCCGTGTCCCCTGCATCGGCAGGCGGACTCTCAACCACTGCGCCACCAGGGAAGCCCTCTTCTTTCTTAATGGCACAAAAATAAGGGTGTGTCATTATCAGTCATATCTGAGATTTGATAAAATATAGTATTATTTCATTTGATCGTCACAACGCCAGCTCCATTTCACAGACGAGGACATCGATGTGCCTAAGGACTCGAGGTGGGAAAGCGGCTAGGCCAGACTCTGGGTTCAGGGGTGCTGGGTACAAGTCCCTTGATACCACATTGATTTGTCTCATTGTTTTTAACAGTTAAAAACAGCCTAAGTGCTTCGAACGAAGCCTCTCACTGTAATTAAGACAGTTCATACTTCTCCAAACTCCAGAGGATGAATAGTAAACAACTTTTTTCTCTCTTTTCATCTATAATTTATCATCACACCCTATCATAGAATTTGATCAAAACTGCCTGAGGGCCAGCGCAATATCTGATCCATAAAACTGTCTTCTGTGAGTCATCAGGCAGGCATGAAAAGTCATACCCGTGTTAAAAATAACTAGTTATGTGGAGTTTTGCCTGACCTTGATAACGTATTTATTTCTGTTAAGACACTGCAGGGGCCTCTGCTCTCCTGGACTCAGATTTCTTCAAGGCATACAAGTCTACTCCATCTCAATGTCTACCAGGCCCACTGAAAGGATTCTAAATCACTACCTGAGATATTTACTATACAGCCTCTAAGTAGAAATTTTTACAGTTTTACCACTTCTAGAAACTATTTTATTTACTGTATTTTTCTTTTGATCAGCCCGAAGTCCTACGCTTTAAAAAACAAAACAAAGCTGTATACCCACAGAGGAGCACTTCCACACAATAAAGAAAAACGTGTATGAAATGAAGAAGTCAAAGCAGCCTCCTATAGGCTGCAAGGTGAGAGGGGTTTGCATAAACCTCAGGGAGGAAGCAGTAAGTTCTAGACTGAGGAACTACAGTAAAATCCCCAGGGCCCCAGGGGTCACACTACAACCCAGGCCCCTGGAAGGCCCCTGGTTGCGACAGCTGGAAACTATGAAGAAAGACAGTTTTCTTTTGACACTCTCAAGTCCGCAGCATTCAGAGACGTGTTAAGTCAAACCAATCATCACCTACAGAAAAACATCAATAATGACAGGAGTGTCTCCGCACACTGAGGCTGCCTGGCAGATTACAAACTGAGAACAAGGATAATTAGAGGTTTGGGGTACTTCGTACACCTCCCCAAGACACCAATGCAAAAACACATGGTATCTCCAAGGCACAGTCTATGAGTTTTCACTTTAGTTTCCAAACCATTTTAATAGATACCTAGCACTTGATTTAATAAGCAGAAAACCTAAGAAACTCTGAGAGGTAGATGCATATTATCTGTTTTATCAACAGGTAATCTGGGGAACACAATTTCTCAGTAATGACGCAGAGTAAGTGAGCAGTGCTATCCGATTATTAATTCAACCATTATAAATCCCTGCCTAGAACCATGATTAGAACTTGAGCACATGCGTAATTAACTGAAGAGTCACCTGTGAATCCTTTTTCAGATTAAATTAAAAATTTTAAAGGTTCACAGATAAAAAGAAATGATGATCAATGTCTAGATCCATGAGGGATTGCAAAATGCTGATATTCTAATTTTGTCATTCCCTCTTTGGTTACCAGCTGACACATACTGATATCAGTTTACAAAGAAAATTTCCCCATATTTACTATTTGGTCAGCCAGTGGTTCAAGTCGTAAAGGGTGAGACTGAAACTTCAAACCCTTTAATCACATGGTTGGTTCCTCTGGCCACCGGCCCCCATCCTGAAGCTACTTAGGGGCCAAGAGTCACTTCAATAGCATAAATTCGGGTGTGGTTGGAAGGCGCTTGTTATTAATGAGAGGTGCTCCTGTCACCCCATCACTCAGGAAATTCCAAGGGTTTCAGGAGCTCCGTGCCAGAAGAGGGGACAAAGACCAAATAGATATTTCCTCTTATGTCCGAGATATACAGACCCTAGAACAGGGCTCAGGAAACGACGGCCTGTGGGGAAAGGCCGCCCACTGTTAGTTTTGGTATATGGCGCTCTGACTAAGGATAGTGCTTACGTTCTTAAATAGCTGTTTAAAAAAAAACCCAAAAGAAAAATATTTCATGACAGCACATTTGTATCGATAGCTAATAATGCAAAAAGACAGACAACCTGACATTACCTGCCTCCAGACGGAAAAACACACCACCACCCACTACACAGTACTACCCAAAACAAACAATCCAATAGTAACAAAATATCAAACCTGCATCTGACCAAGCCTCTAGATCTAAATACCAATTAACAGGAAATAAAGAGAATAGTGGAACATATTAAATTTCACAAGAACATAATCAGCAAAATTTAGGCTACGAAAAACACTCAAGGAGAAAGCCCTGATGAATTACAAGGAGAAAGAGAGATGGAGAAGGAACTAAAAGAGATTTTAAAAGACAAACCAACCAACTGCAATGTACAGGTGTTAATTTGAATCATGATTCAAAAACCTTAAAAAAATTATGACATTGAGACGATTGGAAATCTGAACACTGACAATTGACCATATTAGGGAAGCATGATCTAGTTCTCCTAGGAGAGAGTGATAATGGCTCTGTTTTTAAAAGTTGTCTTTATCTCTCAGAGATAGTGACCTATTTAACAATGACTGGAATTTGGTTCAGAATAGTATTAGGGTAGAGAAACTGATGGGGGTATTATGAAAAAAGATGGCCCCAAGCCGAGTCAATGTGGGTGAAAGGTACGTTCGTGGGAATTCACTATAGCCTCTGTCTAGTCTGGTGTATGTTTGAAGTTTTCCATTTATTAAATAATTTATTCACATCCATTAAATAAAAAGTTTAAATAGGAAAAAAAAAGTAGATATAACAATTTACAATCTGTGTGTCATAGTTTGCTAGAAATGCTGTAACAAAGTACAAACTGGTATGGACAATTCTAAAGGCTACAAGTCCAACATGAAGCAGGGTTGGTTCCTCTGAGGGCTGTGAGAGAAGGATCTGTCCCAGGTCTGTCTTCTCCCTGGGAATCTTCACATCACCTTCCCTCTGTGCCTATCTCTGTGTCCAAATTTACCCTTTTTATAAGGACACAGTCATGTTGAATCACAGCCCTCCTAACGACCTCATTTTAACTTCATAACCTCTGTAAAGACCCTGTCTCCAAATAAGATCACACTCTGAGTTATAAGAGGTTAGGACTTCAATATATGAATCCAGGAGGGGGATACAATGTAACCCATCTCCAGGATGTATGTTTAAATGAAAACAAGAAAAAAAACAACAACAAACAGAACAGGTCGGAACAGTGTGTACACAACGTCACCAGCGGGTAACGGGGCACCTACAGGGAGGCAGACCTGGAGGAGGGGACACAGGGAGAGGTGCTCCAACCTTTCACGTCTTGACTTCTGTACCAGGGGCTTCCCATGGTTGTCAGCCAAAAGTCCAAACCGCTTAACAAGCCTTACAGCGTCCCTGGTCCTCCAGCCCCCGTTCACCTCTTCGCCCTGCACCCTCATCACTCGGCCCAGGTCTCCACCTGGAGCGACGACGGACCTCTCCCAGTCCTTCCAGATGGATTCTCTGTGACCTCAGGCTTCAAGTTCACTTTCTCCCCCACCAGAAATCCATCATTAATCTACTGGTTAACAGGATAAACACATGCTTTCAGGGTCAAACAAATAAGACCAAAAAGTAGCATTCCTTCAGTAATTTTATGCTCTTACTCAGCAAAGATTCTCCCCCATCGCTAATCACCCTATGTCCACGGCACTGGGGTGTCCCTCCCTTGCCCTAGTCATGGCTTATCACTCGTTCCCCAGGTTGCACACAACTCCCACAAACACTCTTTACTTGCCCATTTTCCAATTCATGTTCAGCAGTGTAACTCTTAAGTTGTTTTCTTTAAAAAAATAAGTTTTCTTAAAGAGTGGGTTTCCCCCAGCTTACATTCTCCTGTGATAGTGGGTATTTATTTCCACACGCCATGCTCTTTGCACAGTCTCATCTCACTGGAAGGCGTCAGAGTGGTTTCACCCCACGCCGGCAGAGAGGATCCAAAGGCACCCTCTCCTCCACGGGCCCCCGATGGTGCTGCACAAGGAGCCTCCACTGTCGGTACCCCAAGTAACAGGGAATCTTAACAGATGCCTTCTAAGACACGAGTCTAAACCTGCGTATTAGTCTGCTCGGGCCACCATAACCAGACACCAGACACTCATGCAGCTTAGATTCAACAACAGAAATCTGTCTCACAATCTGGAGGCTGGAAGTCCAAGACCCAGGGGTCGGCACGGTTGGTTCCTTCTGAGGCCTTGGCTTGCAGATGACCACCTTCTTTTTCTAAAATTATTTATTTATTTATTTATTTTTGGCTGTGTTGGGTCTTCGTTTCTGTGCGAGGGCTTTCTCCAGTTGTGGAGAGCGGGGGCCACTCTTCATCGCGGTGCGCGGGCCTCTCACTGCCGCGGCCTCTCTTGTTGTGGAGCACAGGCTCCAGACGCGCAGGCTCAGTAGTTGTGGCTCACGGGCCCAGTTGCTCCGCGGCATGTGGGATCCTCCCAGACCAGGGCTCAAACCCGTGTCCCCTGCATTAGCAGGCAGATTCTCAACCACTGCACCACCAGGGACGCCCCCAGATGACCATCTTCTCGCTGTGTCCTCCTCTGAGTGAGCATCCCTGATGTCTCTTTGCGTTCAAATGTCCTCTTCTTGTAAGGACAACAGTCATATTGGATTAGCAACGAAAGAGCTAATGGCCTTATTTTAACATATTCGCATCTTCAAAGGCCTGATCTCCAAATACAGTCAGTCACCTTCTGAAGTTGGAGGGTGACTGAGCTCAGCCCTGCACACTGAAAATTTATTAATTTAGGAACACCATCCCCACTGGTAGGGGATCCATTTTTGCTGGCACCAGAGACAAGTATACGCAGCCTTCCTCCCTGGCTTCCCAGGACGCAGTGGTTTGAAAATGGGAACGGACTCTATAGCAGTTAAAGCGAGTGTCAGATACATACCTGACCCTTCTGTTCTCCACCCTCACCCTCAGGAAATGCACAGGAGAGATTTATGTGTTTACTTGACAATTAAAGCTGGTGCCCACTGGGCTGACTAGACAAAGGAAACCTGGCAGAACTCAGAGAAGCTAAGGACCAGCAATCTTCCAAACCAGTGCCAGACATCAAGCCCAGGCTTTTTTTTTTTTTAAGTGTAGGACTAACAAGTGCACCTTCCTTTTCCAACATCCTGACAAGCAGCTCTACATCTGGGAGACCAGTCAAATGAATCATACTACTCAAGGAAAAAGATTCAGACAATCATTGCAAATGACACATTTTTATTTAACACCTCAAAATTACAAACCCATCTATCATAAAAGTTTCCTGTGCACAGAATCTTCAGTCACTAAGTGTTTTCCTTGCCTCTTAATTTAACAATACACCTATTTATAATAACATTAAACACTCTAGAATCTCCCTGATGAATTCTAATATTAGGAAGGGAAAATGAAGCACAGCACTAAATATACCCAACCGCAGGGAACAGTAAATAGTGCGTTGATGATCTAGCTGATGAATCAGAGATTCCACAAAGACCCCTAAGCCAGGACATCAACAGCCTAGAAAAACAAACCATGCTGTGTGCTAACCAGTGAAATGCTCTTCTTGTTCAAAAACAATTTCCAAGGTCAGCCAACCCCACTGTTCTCTCACACCTGCAGAAAGGTTATATACTTTGAGCGCTGACTGAATACTGGTGAATGAGATCATTTTAGATGAAGTCGCTGTTTCTCTCAGCTGTGTCCATTAAAATCTGTTATCAGAGGCTCATTTTATTCCCATTTTAAAATCACTAACTAGGATGGAGACTACCACAAAAGAGCTCATCTCAGGTGAGCTTGGCCAAAGGAATGTCACAGTTTGGCCAAAGGAATGTCAGGTTTAGATGACCTCTGCCAGGCTACCCTGGGCCCACACCCCAGGAAAATGATGGCAGGGATCATATTTTATGAACTAGAATCTTAATTAGGTTGATGGCATAGTTAAGGTGTGGAGTCATCCACAGTGCCAGATGTTTGTAACAGCTCTGAATCAGGACCTCCCTGTGGTCCAGGAAGCCAGCTGATGAACAGGCAGGATCTGGTCTCAGAAGTAGAAACCCTGGGCCAGTTTCCCAGGGCTTCTTCCCCCACAACTGGCCACTTCAGTGCACCACTAATGTCTGGGGAAAAGGACATTCTGTCTTTCCATACAACTTCCCATTGAAATCTGTAGCATCGTGCAGGCAAGTCAATGGCAGTGTTGTATTCACAACCCTTAGCTGGTACACTTTCTGCAAAATACGGCCAAAAAGGAAAGGACAGATGACCTAGATGTGTGTGATCCTTACTTCCCAGGCAGGGCAGACCCCAAACATCCTAGATAAACATGTCTACCTGTTTCTTAATATTTCCTACAACACTTTGATAGAGTCTATGGTCTCAGAACCTTTCCAGCTTCCTAAGGTCTAATTGAAAGTCTCACCAATATAATTGACACATATTCTCTGGCCATGTCTTTAAAAGTTCTCTCTTTAGAGGAAGCAGATGGTGGTACGGATGCAGTTGGACTGGCCATAGGGACGGTTGGAGTGGGGGAGGGGTACAGAGAATTCATTACACTCTTCCATCTACTTTGTGTATGTTCAAAATTCTCCATAATAAAGTACTACCTTCATAACTAAGCCAGAAACTGCTTACAATACTGAACTGGACAAGGGTCTATGGAACATCAAGGCAAGATTACCTAGGGCTTCCTATCTGATAATGCTCCTCTGATACTGTCTTTATATTACACAGAAAAATAAACCCAATATAACTAGGTGCTTCCAGACACTCAGGTGTCCAGCCCAAGTCAAGAGACCTATAGATAATTAGAAGAGCTCTGGGGACAAGGCGTCTCTTATGGAAACAGCTGCTCCATCACCTGACTGTGAAGTCCACCGACCAGTAAGCCCCACCCAACACATCGATTCATTCAGCAAGTGTTTACCAAGCATCTTCTACAGAACAGGCACTGCCACAGGTTCGGGGAGTACAGAAGTGGAGAGAACAAAGCCCCCGCATTCACAGCTTTCATTCTCACGCAGGAGACAGACCACAAGCAAATAAACATATGGTACCTCAGACGGTGATAAGCAATGTGGAAAAATAAAGCAGGGAGGGGATGTGGGAGATTGTTACTTTATATGAAGTGATCAGGGAACCCATTCTGATATTAGAATAATTCACATGAGAAATGATGGTGGTTTGGCCCCAGGTGGTTATAAAAATAGCTAATACGTAAATGGTGCTTACTATGCACCAGGCACTGTTCTAAACTCATCCAACCCCGTAACAACCCTTTGAGGTGGGTACTATTATTAGCCCCACTTTAAAGTGAAGAAGCTGAACCCGGGAGAGGCAAAGATGCTTCTCCCAGGTCACACAGCTCCCACGTGGTGATGCTCAGGGGCACACTCCTACTCCAGGGTACTGAGGCAGGAGTGCCTGGGACCTGGCAGCAGATGCGACAAGGAGTATGAGGGGAAAGGGTCGCAGGGGACACCTCCCATCAGTGTCCCTCATTCTTAAACATGGGCAGGCTTTCAAGGATAGCCTGACATTTGAGAAAACCCTCCTTAAAAAAGGTGAAAGAGGGCTTCCCTGGTGGCGCAGTGGTTGAGAGTCCGCCTGCCGATGCAGGGGACGCGGGTTCGTACCCCGGTCCGGGAAGATCCCACATGCCGCGGAGCAGCTGGGCCCGTGAGCCATGGCCGCTGAGCCTGCGCGTCCGGAGCCTGTGCTCCGTAACGGGAGAGGCCACAGCAGTGAGAGGCCCGCGTACCGCAAAAAAAAAAAAAAAAAAAAAAAAAAAAAAAGAATGCTAAATGCTGATTTAACCAAAAAGTGTAAATAACGATGCTGAGGAGGGGGAGAGTGTGTACGTGTGTAGGTATATAAATCCTCTTCTTCCATAGCAGAAAGTCAGTACCTACTGAAACCAAGAAATAGTGGTTCCACCCTGTTCTTTAGCAACATGGCTAAAAGAGTTGGCGGGCAATGCCCAGGGGAGCAGAGAGTAGGGATGAAGAAGAACAGGATGGGACAGGGGCTCCCTAAGCTACTCTTATTATAAGCCCTGGAACACTTTCACTTTAAAAAATATCTACATGCACTAATTGATGCAAATAGAGAGGAGATGGGGTGGGGAATAGAAAAGAGAGGGCCAAGGGAGTGGGAACAACATTTAAGGGATGGGGATGGGACAAAGAAACAGGGTCAAACAGGAAACAGGATCCTGTAGAGGCAGATGGAGACAAGGGTGTACGGACCGCAGAGGAGGAAAGCGCCCCTTCAATAAGTGGTGCTGGGAAAACTGGGCAGGTACATGTACAAGGATGAGATTAGATCACTCCCTAACACCATACACAAAAATAAGCTCAAAATGGATTAAAGACCTAAATGTAAGGCCAGACACTATCAAACTCTTAGAGGAAAACATAGGCAGAACACTCTATGACATAAATCACAGCAAGATCCTTTTTGACCCACCTCCTAGAGAAATGGAAATAAAAACAAAAATAAACAAATGGGACCTAATGAAACTTCAAAGCTTTTGCACAGCAAAGGAAACCATAAACAAGACCAAAAGACAACCCTCAGAATGGCAGAAAATATTTGCAAATGAAGCAACTGACAAAGGATTAATCTCCAAAATTTATAAGCAGCTCATGCAGCTCAATAACAAAAAAAAAAACAACCCAATCCAAAAATGGGCAGAAGACCTAAATAGACATTTCTCCAAAGAAGATATACAGACTGCCAACAAACACATGAAAGAATGCTCAACATCATTAATCATTAGAGAAATGCAAATCAAAACTACAATGAGATATCATCTCACACCAGTCAGAATGGCCATCATCAAAAAATCTAGAAACAATAAATGCTGGAGAGGGTGTGGAGAAAAGGGAACACTCTTGCACTGCTGGTGGGAATGTGAATTGGTTCAGCCACTATGGAGAACAGTATGGAGGTTCCTTAAAAAACTACAAATAGAACTACCATATGACCCAGCAATCCCACTACTAGGTATATACCCTGAGGAAACCAGAATTCAGAAAGAGTCATGTACCAAAATGTTCATTGCAGCTCTATTTACAATAGCCCGGAGATGGAAACAACCTAAGTGCCCGTCGTCGGATGAATGGATAAAGAAGATGTGGCACATATATACAATGGAATATTACTCAGCCATAAAAAGAAACGAAATTGAGCTATTTGTAATGAGGTGGATAGATCTAGAGTCTGTCATACAGAGTGAAGTAAGTCAGAAAGAGAGAGACAGGTACCGTATGCTAACACATATATATGGAATTTAAGAAAAAAAACAATGTCATGAAGAAACTAGGGGTAAGACAGGAATAAAGAGACAGACCTACTAGAAAATGGACTTGAGGATATGGGGAGGGGGAAGGGTAACCTGTGACAAAGCGAGAGAGTGGCATGGACATATATACACTACCAAACGTAAAATAGCTAGTGGGAAGCAGCCGCATAGCACAGGGAGATCAGCTCAGTGCTTTGCTCAGCTCAGTGCTTTGTGACCACCTAGAGGGGTGGGATAGGAAGGGTGGGAGGGAGGGAGATCCAAGAGGGAAGAGATATGGGAACATATGTATATGTATAACTGATTCACTCTGTTATAAAGCAGAAACTAACACACCATTGTAAAGCAATTATACTCCAATAAAGATGTAAAAAAAAAAGTGTCTTGGAAAGAAATATGGTGATTAGTAGCAAAAGAACCATAAGAATGGTTCACTTTTATTTTTTTAACTACTCCTGAGAACTTACACTAATAAAGTTATTCAAAAGTAGAATAAACCTATGCGGGAAAATATATACATTAAAGTGTCATCTTTTATATGTGAACTGAGAGAGAGGGTCCAGGAGAAAATGTGGAAGCTACTGCTGCTGCTGACCGAGCCCTGGAGGGAAGCAAAAGATGAGGAAGGATGGGATCAAGGGCATCAATCAAGGAGGTGGTCTTAAAGAGCTGAGAGAGGGCTTCCCTGGTGGCACAGTGGTTGAGAGTCCGCCTGCCGATGCAGGGGACACGGGTTCGTGCCCCAGTCCAGGAAGATCCCACATGCCGCGGAGTGGCTGGGCCCCTGAGCCATGGCCGCTGAGCCTGCGCTCCGCAGGCCACAACAGTGAGACGCCCGCGTACCAGAAGAAAAAAAAAAAGAGCTGAGAGAACGAGGAGGAAAATGACATGTCTACAACGCCACATACATTTCTTGACACCTGCCTGTGACTCTTCAAAGTACACACAAATTATCTGCTCGCGAGCACTCTTCTTGGGATCCACAGCCTCCAGCAGACTCTAGACATGGTCCACGCCTCCACAAAAGCATTTATTTAATCACAGTGTTTAAGTATTTTTCATGTTCACAAGCGAATGTTTACAAGTTTACGATTACATTTCTTTCAAGTCAGAAATATTTTTAAATCACCTTTAATTAAACAGTGCAAATCACTTCACAGGTGGAAGTTGTTGTTCTTACAAATTAAAAAAAATTAAATATGAATGTGGTTTTGTGAGCCTAATTATGGAAGTCAGCACGTTTCCTAGTTCAATAAGGGATTATCTATAGTACTTCAAGAATCAAGTATATCATAAACATTTTAAAATTTCACTCAGGACTTTCAGATAACAAATAGAAATAAATATTCAAAGGAAAAATAACTGGAATCAGTCTATGCGTGTGCATCACACTAATAAAAGTTTTCCGGAAAGTACGAGGCAGTGAACCGGAGAACACGGTGGACTGGATGTCAGGTCACCTCAATCTGGAATGAAGTCAGCCTCTGGCAGGCTGTACGGGATTGAATTGACTGCTTCACATCTCTGGGCCTCAGTTCCCTCACCTGTAAACTGTCATTTCAGCTCTAAAGTTCTATACAAAAGAATTATAATTCCAAAATTGCATGAGTTCTCCAAGTGCCTCTACAGTGAAAATTGGTAATCAGATCTTTTATTGAAATTTTTTTTTAAAGCAAAACAAAGTTAAATTACAGACTTCTGGATTGCATTGCGCATCAGGCCTCTGGTGGAGTGTTCCCAGGGGACTATTTTGGTAAGTTTGTTATTTTTCAGTGCCTCACCTGCAATCAGTGTCCGGGTGTTGCATTTTAATAACAGTCTGAAGTCAGAGTCAAGTGGGGCTCTGCGCCTGGAAGCTGCAGCCTGCATCCTTGGAAAGTAACACTTGCTGCTGACACAGAACCATTCTAGGGAAGCACACTGCCAGGTAGCACCAAGAAGAGGGATTTTTTTTCCTTCTGAAAGGAGCGCAGGTTGAATTTATTGAGGGTTCTGAGGAAGAATCTGCAGCGTAAAAAACACACTAAACTTAAATTCAGAGGCTAATCTGAGAGGTAACCAGTAGATCACAACCTTCGGTTTGGCAATAAGCTGAAACTACAGAATTTTACAATTACTGGTTTGTTAGAGTAGATATTTTAAATGTGCAAAATGACTGCAAACTCATCCCCCTCTGTCTTCTAAGTCCAAAATGTCTTAGAGATTTACCTGCCATAATTAAAGGCTGCAGTTATATCACATCAAACTCAAGCCTCCTGTTCAGTGTAGCAAAAAGGGGAAAAAGACACTTTCAGGATGGACTTTGAACATGGACCTCAAGGAGCAAAAAAAAAAAACACGAGTTTTTAAAAATTAAATTCTGGACTTCCCTGGTGGTCCAGTGGTTAAAAATCTGCTTTCCGATGCAGGTGACGCGGACTCGATCCCTGGCAGGGAACTAAGATCCCCATGCCGTGGGGCAACTAAGCCTGTACACCACAACTAGAGAGCCCACGTGCCGCAACTACTGGGCCCACGCGCTCTGGAGCTTACACACCACAACTAGAGAGAAGCCCATGCACTACAACTAGAGAAGCCGGTGCACTGCAACGAAAGATCCCACGTGCTGCAACTAAGACCCGACACAGCCAAATAAATTTTTAAAAATTAAAAAAAATTAAAAATTAAAATTAAATTCTAGTGGTTTCACTTTAGGATAAGAGCAACTTCTCTCTCAAAAATCACTATCCTAGATTCTTAGAATGAAATTCTTTTCTCCTATGCAAAGCATATGTATTGCCAAAAAAACCCAACAAAAAACGAAAACAGAGTCCAGAATTATCTGTACTAGTGTGTGGGCCTATGATGTTCTTTTTATTTATTTATTTATTTATTTATTTATTTATTTATTTATGGCTGCGTTGGGTCTTCAGTGCTGCACGCGGGCTTTCTCCAGTTGCAGAGACTAGGGGCTACTCTTCGTTGCAGTGCACGGACTTCTCATTGCGGTGGCTTCTCTTGTTGCAGAGCATGGGCTCTAGGTGCGAGGGCTTCAGTAGTTGTGGCATGCAGGCTCAGCAGTTGTGGTTCGCGGGCTCTAGAGCACAGGCTCAGTAGCTGTGGCGCACGGGCTTAGTTGCTCCGCAGCATGTGGGATCTTCCTGGACCAGGGCTCAAACCCGTGTCCCCTGCATTGGCAGGCGGATCCTTAACCACTACGCCACCGGGGAAGTCCCAGGCCTATGACGTTCTTAATCAAACCCAACTGATTATACAATCATCATACTGTAGCAGTTTTAGAGAGAGACAGTTTGCTTTCTTTAGCTCGTCATAAAAATATTTTGTACACATCAATACACCCACAGAAAGTACATCAAATTACGTCAACTAGCTTTAAAAAAAGTACCTGTTGAAAAATACAAAATGGGCTACAAACCCGAGGCTATTCCAAAATAAACCAGTTTAAAAAAACAAACTTTTTTATAGCAAAATGTTAACAACATGGTATTATACTGGAAAAAAATAACCCTGCAAGTTCTTGTACAGGTCAAGAATCAGGGACTCTCACAGAGCACGCACACCTGTCACCTGGAGAACTAAGAATGTCATGAGTTATACCTGCTCAAGCTTAGTTTCCTTGCTGGTCTGAGCTGCAGTGGGCAGAACCCTGGCAGGCCAGGGCAGGAACGTCTACACCATGAGGTTCACAGCTCACAGTACTGGCATCTGACTGTGAGGCTACCAGCTCACAATTCTTTTTTACTCATTGTTTATATAGGAGATTTATAAAATGTAAAGAGGTTATTATTTATACTGACTCCGAGAGAAGGGGCTAAAGTTACAAAAAAAAAAAAAAATGAAAGAAAGAAAAGGTCTTTGGAGCGGTTAAGTGCTGTAAGTGTGTTCTACCCTGTTTAAATTCCTTTGTGGTTATAGCACACATACTTTGCACAGGAGGTTTCTTCAGAATGATACTCATGTATGGTGGTCAGGAGCAGAGAGCACTTCAGATTTTAGGTGTTGACATTAATCTTTTAATTTTAAATTGTTCTTCCTTCCTTGAGTCTCACTAGCTCCACAAGTCAACGGATTTCTATTAAATAACTGCTATTATTTTGTCTCTAGTAGAAGATAAAATATTTTGTGTCTCGGGATTGGAGAAATCGCCTGAAAAGTACTACAAATGCAGATTTCCGGGCGAACATCCAGAATTCCAACTGAGCTGGTTTGTGTGGGGGCCCCCAAACCTGCATTTCTACAAGTACCTGGGTGATCTTGATGCAAATAATCCTGTTTTATAAAAACATCTTTACTTTTTCCTGAAACAATTTCAGCTGAACTTGATACCGTGGCTGGGATTTATATCAAAACAGTGGGGGCCACTGGGCCAGTGGGAAAGGTACACGTGAACAAGATTCACCACAAATTCAAAATTGCTGATGCTGGATGACGGGCACATGAGGGTTCTTTATATTAATTATTCTACTTTTGTGTATGTTTGAAATTTTCCATAATAAAAAATGAAAAGAAACAAAAAGCTCCATAAAAATATCACAGCAAGTCTACAGCCCCCTGTACTTTCCAAGAGACTTGCCACTGGACGTTTTATCTGAACTTTCACCAATTAAAGGAGTTGCCTATGATCCCTTTCAACAATTTCCAAAGCTGATAGGCCCCCTAAAATAATTCTCTCTAACTAGATCCTTAAGCTTACAAGGTTTCCCTCCTATTCTTAGAGATTAGGCTGCTCTTGGAGAGAGTCAATAAAATCTTTCAAATATCCATTGCTCTGAAAATAAAAATAACATCTTGCCAATACCACTATACCACAAGTGTGGGATGTGTAGTATTTACGATGGTATTAATAGGCGGTTAAAAGGTGGTCAAGTGACAGGGTCAAACGTGCACAGGGTCCGTCCAAGTCATCTGTCTCTTAGAGGCTCTTTGTCCCTCCAAAATCTCTCACTCACTCTCTCTCTTTTCCCAACACCTAGGATTAGATACAGGAAGCAGAGGATCAAAACCCTATAATATGGGACCTAATGAAACTTAAAAGCTTTTGCACAGCAAAGGAAAACATAAACAAGACGAAAAGACAACCCTCAAAAGGGGAGAAAATATTTGCAAAGGAAGCAACTGACAAAGAATTAATCTCCAAAATTTACAAGCAGCTCATGCAGTTCAATATCAAAAATACAAACAACCCAATCCAAAAATGGACAGAAGACCTAAATAGACATTTTTCCAAAGAAGATATACAGACTGCCAACAAACACATGAAAGGAAGTTCAATATATACAAACAACCCAATCCAAAAATGGACAGAAGACCTAAATAGACATTTTTCCAAAGAAGATATACAGACTGCCAACAAAACAAACGAAAGAATGCTCAACATCATTAATCATTAGAGAAATGCAAATCAAAACTACAGTAGCATGGACATATATACACTGCCAAATGTAAAACAGCTAGTGGGAAGCAGCCGCATAACACAGGGAGATCAGCTCCTTGCTTTGGAACCACCTAGAGGGGTGGGAGGGAGATGCAAGAGGGAGAAGATATGGGGATATATGTATATGTATAGCTGATTCACTTTGTTATAAAGCAGACACTAACATACCATTTTAAAGCAATTACACTCCAATAAAGATGTTAAAATAAAAACAAACAAACAAAAAAGAAAAACCCTATTATAAATGTGCCAGTAACAGCAAGCAAATCCAGTGCCCAGATATCGGTTTCTAATATCATTCTCCAATAAAAGGAAGCTGCGTGAGACATGGCTGTTCCCAGGGCTGGAGCAGGGAATATACAAGGTGAGCTTATAGCGCCAGAAAACAAGGAAGTGCTTTAAAAAAAAAAAAGAAAGATGGACATATGTCTATAGGACACAGGAGCCAACTGAAAGGGCTCCCAGGGGCCAATTTAAGCAGCAAAATAAATAACAGTATTGAATTATAACCCAAAGTGTAAAATCAATATCCATGTGTCCATACTGATATAAATAACTGAATAAGGAAATAAATGGGGAAGAATAGTTAAATACCCTGTACAGAATCCCAGGTAATTTCTACCTCAAGGAGGTGGCATGGAACACATCACCACTAAGTGCGGGCTGTGCATACGCTCAGTGCGGAGAAGGGAGGAAAGGGTAACCTGACAGTGGAGAAAGCTGACACACAGCACCTCGGCCAGGGGATCAAGGGACTAGTAGTCTTGAAAGCACGCACCCGTGACATGATGTGATGAGAACAGCACTTCAACTCTGTGGTCTTCCTCCCCAAAACACAGAATCCCAGCCTAATAGCTAGAAAAACATCAAACATGCACCAGCTAAGGGATATTCTACAAAACTCCTGACCAGGACTCCTCAAGATGTCAGGATCATCAAAAACAGGGAACAGACTGGAGGGGCCCAAGGAGCCATGTCAACAAGACACACTGTGGGATCCTGAACCAGAAAAAGGACATCAGGGAAACACTGAAGCAATGCGAGTGAAGTCTGCACGCTGGTTACAATGTATGAGTACCGGCTACTGGTTATTACCAACGTCAAAAGGGAAAACTGGGCAAAGGATACACAGGAGCTCTTTGTACCATCTTCGCAACTTTCCCGTAAATCTACATTTGTTCTAAACGAAAAATTTATGGCTAAAAATAAAACAACTATCCATGGCCTCATTCCAGGTGAAGGACTGGGGCTGGATGAAGTTCGCAGGACAATGACAGGGTCTAAGCTGACACCCCCTCCTTTTAACACACGCACACTCTGGAGTACTGGTCTGGTGAAGTCAGTTCTCCAGCACCATCTCTCTCATACTTCAGCATCACCCACAAACTTCAAAACCACGCAAACATGAGAAATACCGAGGCGATGAGACACAGAGCTTACAATCCAGGTGAAGAGACAGGACTTAAAAAAACAGGTGGTATTTGCTAAGTGCAAGTGGTAGGCCGGTACAACAAACGCAAACCTTTTTTGATGACGCAACCCACCAGTAAATTTTCTTCGTAGTCCTTCCATTTCATGTAAATTTATTTACAAGTCATACAAATGCATTAGTGTACCAATACACTCTATCCCTCAGAAGTCACATAAGTCAAAATTTTTTAAGGGCGAAATGAAAATAAATTAGAAAATTCCCACGTTTTCATGCTGCATCCCCTGGAACGTCTTGTCCCACAAGGAAACACTCTAAGAGTTCATCAGGGGTGGCAATCGCCAAGCCTGGGCAAGGAGAAAGGTCTTAGTAGGGAAACTGGGGCTGCAAAGAGGTTAAAAAAAAAAGACAAAGAAAGAGATGACAGCACTTAAAAGATACAAGGGGAAGAGTCAGGCAACTGCAAACAGAATATGAAGCGCTGGAAGATGGAACTCTGCACAGGATATTTTGCAAACTATGAGCAGATCAATTTAGCTGTTAAGAAAGTGCCATGAGATGGGGAGAGCGGAGGCTGGGACAGCAGAAACTCAGTTGCCATGACCTCCCTGCCCAAAGCTTCCCAAACTGGGGTCAGATGCTGGATGCCCAGAGCTACTCCAGCCGCACCACAGCACCTGGTCATGGCACATCTGTTTGAGGTAATGGGAATTTAAGCCTTTTAAAACAAACATATAATATAGTAAAATGCAAAATCTGCCAAGCTGTTAAAAATAAAAAGTTAGGTTTACCACCACCCCTCTGAAGCCCCGGGAAAGCAGAAGAGTACAAAGCGCTCTTTTGCAGTCAGGGCAGAGGGCAGTGGGTGGGGGGGCAGAGGCTTTCAGAGAAGTAAAGGCGCTCACCGTGTTGTGTCTCAGGCACCTGCGACATTCGGCATCAGCTGTTCTCATGTTGCCCACTTGAATCACAATAAAGTCCAATGAAATCTGGAATCTCTGCACTGGGCTAACCTTTGCACAAAAACTTCTTTTGAAATATTGAGGTTATTTTTCTGATATGCCTGTTCTTTGCGGCAAATAACTGTGATGCCAAAGGCATGGATCCAAATCAGTCACTTACTACAACTTAAAAATACTTCACTCCAACATTCTGCTCTGACACAGGTTTTGCCACATCTCCTCAGCTTTCTTACAGCGTCTTCATATGAGGATTCACAGAAAAGCAGGAATTCGAATCTAAAAACCACCCCAGATACAGTAGTTTGTTTTAGACCAGGAACGTTCGTCCAGCTTCTCCTTTCTGTAATATTCCTTTCCTCGTGTCTGAGTAATAAATAAAAATTTCAAAGAGTGAAGCACCGCTAGAGGACTGCAAAAATACGTAATTTTAAAAGAGAGAGAGAGAGAAAGCAAGTCTTCACATTCGTCTCTCCGAGTGACATTTTCTAAGGGGAAGCCTCAGCCCTGTTCTGGTCCTACCACAGTCTGGGTGAACGGGCTGCCTTCAGGGACGCTTTCTGCGAGTACACAATTTTGTTTGGGATCAACCAAACTTAGATTGCCCGTGGTCCCTTTAAGTAAATTAAAACCAGCAATTGTTCACATGCAAGAGCTTTAGTCATCTCGATGTTCAAAAACAGGTTTACTATACAAAAGCAGACTAATCCAGATCATCTTAAAATTTTCTAGCATAATTCCCCAAGACTATGAATTTCAAGAAGTAGGGCTTCCCTGGTGGCACAGTGGTTGAGAGTCCGCCTGCCGATGCAGGGGCCATGGGTTCGTGCCCCGGTCCGGGAAGATCCCACATGCTGCGGAGCGGCTGGGCCCGTGAGCCATGGCCGCTGAGCCTGCGCGTCTGGAGCCTGCGCTCCGCAACGGGAGAGGCCACAACAGTGAGAGAGGCCCGCCTACCGCAAAAAAAGTAGTAACACTACCAGCTTATACATCATACTTCAATAAGCCCGATTTCTCTCTAAAGGATCTTCACCCATCATATAATTTGCTATTTCGAGAAACAAAGATTTTTTTACATCCATAAGTTCTAGGCATTCCATGATACGCAGCTACCACGGTGCGGTGACTTCCTTCTTTGAAGCCATACCACCCACCATTAGTCAATTCTAGGATAACCCACCAAATTTACAAAGAAATCTGAAGCAATGAAGGAATCTATGTTGCCAAGGGCCAAACCTGTAGCAGGCATGGCTATCACGTGACAGCAACCCCTTAGGTAAATATTATCATCATCCTTTTTTAATAGTTGAATTCTAAGAAGCTTGGAGAGGTCAAGTGACTGGGCAAGGTCTTAAAAGCTTTAAAGGGGCAGAGGAAGGCCTCACACCCAGACTAACTCCAAAGTCCAAGCTCTGGCCACAACGCCTGCTCCTCCTGTGACTGGTTCATGAATTTTACTCTCAACTGAGCTGAAAAGGTGGATTCTTTTTATATGTCCACCTACAAGGACTTTTTTGAGGACCAGTCTGTTTAACAGTTTCAGAACCCTGGCTATCCCCTACATGACATTTACATTACAAAGTGTTTCTCATTATATGTACAGCTGTTCTAAGTGACACAGCCCACAGGACCACAGTGGGCCCAAGAGCTCTAAATTTCAAGAGAATTGCGTGAACAGTCAGCACATCTGCACATCGATATCAGCAAAACTGTAGAGATCTGATAACTTCGATGCTGATCAGCTACAAAGTTGCTGGACAGATTTCCTATTACTATGCAAATGAACATATTTAGTTAACCCCAAAATATCACCAACTGAAAGCAATTAACAGCATTCCCAGTCTAAATCAGATCTCAAGCCTTAGAGCCATATATCCTGACAAGAATTTGCATGAAAAGCTCTCAGAAGCTGTTAAAATAAACACAAAAATTCACACTTTAGAAAGCACTTCCTTTACCTCAGAAATCTTTTTCAAGATACAAGCCTGTTTGCTTAATCTAAAACAAAAGCCCCGGTTTCACAAGCTGCTGTTTAATCAGTAGCTGAGTCCCACCGGCTTCACAGACTTCCGTGAGGTCCTTTATCTGGAACTGCTAAAAGCTTCCTCTGTACTCTGTGACCTAATATGCCACAGAACAATAGAAGTGAGTTTCCTTGTCTCACCACTATCCTAATATTAATAACAAGTTGTGGACTTAGAGGAATGCCTTCATGCATACAACATCTTCCTTTATGATGTGAATTCTGAGAATTTTACAAAAGGCACATAAATATTTGCCAAGAGAAGAAAGGTCTGATAACTATGATCTGGAGAAAAAGAATTTCTTAACTGTAATCTTAGTTTGGTAACTGAACTGTGTGTGGAACAGTGGACTTCCTGCCTTTACGTAAGCTTCCTAAGTGAGGACCGGGATCTCAGTCTATATAACAAGGGCCTTTTCAGAAATACAGATTCTCAGGAAAGCCCCCCCACCCCAGGGAGGACATAAGGGACTCTCAGAGTGATAAAGAGATTCTCCCCCCCAAATTCAACCTAGAAATGCCTTCTTGCCTGATGGGCAAAGGCAATCCACATATTTACAAAGCTTATTATGACTGAATGGGTAAATACCTTTTTTCAACTTTAGAACCTAGAAATGATTCTGGATGACAAAGAAACGTGGGATAAATGAACTTCGATTTAAATGATGAATTTCAGCTAACTGTCTCATTTCCCCATGCAAACAGGCTGGCAAAGGATACAATTCAAGTATTTTTTCCAACCTACTGTTGATAAGCCATGCTTTCTCCAAGGCAGTATTAACCAGTTTGAACTTTAAGCAGAACAAGGCCAAGGAGGCAAAGACCATATACAATGGATCTACTCTGAATTTGAAAATGGCCAGCTCTCCCTTCGTAAGGAGTACAGGCCCCCAGATAATCAAAAGCTTGATAGTTGTTTTCAATGTTTAACTGCTCTTTTATCTACTAGGTATGTTCCAGAGGGGTTCCTCTTTCTTAACCAGCGAACTCACTTATCAGGATTACCTCAAAGGTTTCTTTACTCTTCTTGGTCAAGAATCTACCCCCATTACCAGGATTAACAATCTCTTCTGAATGGAAATAAAAACTCCCAAATCTATGTGTGATTGTGCATCTTTTCCACATAATTTAACCGTAGTAGGTATTTGTCATCCATAGGCCACAAGTCTCACCATACACCCTCCAAGCAATAGAACATGAGGGAAAATCTACAAAAGCTGCTACAAGTCACCGAATAGTTCTTTACATTTTTTTAATGCCAAGATTTAATATTTCTATTTATGGATTAATTTTCTTGATTGCTTTGTTTTACATACAACACTCCAACAAAAACTTCAATTTTTTGATTCATACCTCCATGAAATAGTAAAAGAAGGCAATAAACACATTAAGAGGTTTATAGGGACTTCCCTGGTGGACCAGTGGTTAAGACTCTGAGCTTCCACTGCAGCGGGCACGGGTTCAATCCCTGGTCGGGGAACTAAGATCCCGCATGCCTCACGGTTCAGCCGAAAAAAAAAAGGTTTATAAGCAGCCACATTTCCAAAGTTTCCTAAATAGAATCTGTTTTACAAAATATGTAAAACTTCGATTAAGAGCAAAGTCACCTGGAAACTTCTTGAATCCCTTTCACATATGTAATCTTTATCCACTATCCTATTCTAGTGCTAATTTTCAATTTCCCTATGAATATGTTTCAATATCAACATCGACACTTCTCCCTACAGTCTTTTATAATTTCCCAGGTACTTTCTGTGACTCTTACCTGGGCTGCCTATACACTCCTCATAATATTCACTCTTCTTATCTATCAGGTCAGAAAACAGAATTCACCTTACACATATTTGATCTAAGGCAGTGGCAGAAATTTAGCAATACACTACATGGTACAATGATAACAGTTTATACCCAACTAAAGGGCACTCAATGACATAACCTGGTGTGTCTCTGGAAACAATTATATTTAGCTTCCATTGTAGATGTGTTTGAAAAATATGTCTTTACCAGGGACAGTACCTTCCACATTCTGCACCCAACTAACATCATTCTAAAATAACTCTTGACCTCAAGAGTATTCTAAACAGCTAATAAGAGACCTGAAGTGGTAAAGCAGAAAAATCACACAGCTAAGGGAATCTAAGACCTGGGTTTAAGTTGTGGCTCTTCCTAAAATTTAGCTGTGTCACCTTGGGTAGGTCATTTGACCCCCAGGGCCTATCTTCAGCTGCAAAATGAAAGAAATTGGACTAAATTTTCTTTAAGGTCTCTCCCATCTCTAAGATTCCATGATTCTATGAAATTTCAGTCTCCCCTCATTTCAAAGATAAGCAACAGATGATAATGGCAAACTCGCCTAGATTATTTTTTTCCTTAAAAAAAATTATCCAACTTGAGATGCTTTCCTGGACTGAAGTTTTATCTGAGAAAATAAACCACAAACGAAAACGATGGGGAGAAAAAAAGAAAATCACACACTGACGTAGCTAAAATAGAAACTTCAATCACCCTTGGGCCATTCTGTCAATAGTTATTCAAAGGCTGCTACTCTAATCACTGGCTTCCTAAAGTAGAGATATTTATAGAGTGGTTTCCTTCTCATCCCCAGAGATTCAATCTGAATAAAACGCACAGCGTCTAAAATCAATTTACAACTTCAGAACAAGTTACAGGGAGCGAAGGAAACTCTGCGCAGCTCTCCAAGTCATTTGCATTTAAGTATGATTAGGGCTAAGAAACGGTTCTTATTATAAGATGTGAGAAAAGCACAGGAGGCAGGTGACATCTGGAAAAGGAAGCAGAACTGCCAGCAAGGGATGTAGGCTGAGGACCTTCAGGCAACAGGTCCAGAGCCGGTGCTGCAGTCTACCCCGGGAGGGGCCGGTCGCTGCCGCCCCGCTCGCAGTCCTCCCCAGCCCCATCCGCATCGCCTCGCCCCCGCTTCGGCCCTCGAGAGGCAGCCCGCCCCCCCCCCCGCCCCGCCCAACACACGTCCCTGCTGCAAAATCTCCCTAATCACTCGTTTCCCCGGGCCTCCCGCCCCGGCAGGCCCTCCGATTCCTCGGCGCCGAGGCCGGACCGGGCCTGCAGCCTCCTTCCCAGCCACCCCCCGTCGCAGCGGCCCCGCAGCCCGGTCCCCTCAGCCCCGTCCCTGCCTCGGGCCCGCTCACCTGCACCTGTTTGCGGAAGTGGCGCGGCCCCGGCACTGCCAGCGGCCAGGAGCAGCAGCAGCAACGGCGGGGGCCCCGGCATCTCGCCCACGGCGCGGCACCGGAGACTGGCTCTCGGGTTGCCTTCCGTCCGTCCGTCCGTCAGTCGGTCCTGTCTCCCTCCGCTGCCTCAGCGGCACCCGCGCCGGCTGCTCCTGAGCACACGTCGTTTCGGCCAAACCTCAGCCCAGATCCTGGTCCGCACCCACCGCTCCAACCACAGAAACACCATCCTTCCTTCCTGCCCGCCCGCCTGCGCCGCCGTCGCCGCCTCTCAACAGAAGCAACGGCAGCAGCTCTGCGGAGCCGCGAGCCAGTGCAGCCGCGCTCCCACCGCCATGATGGGTTGCGTCATGTGACGTAGGGTGGAGGGGGCGGGACGCCGTGATAGACAGCCCACCCCGCCAATCGTCAGCTCCACACCCGCCTGGGAGGCCCCGCCCATCACCCTGGCTGAGGGAGGGTGGCCGCCGGTGCGCCCCCTGCAGACCAAGAAGTGCGTGAGCAGCAGGTGATGCCAGCAATTATTTTACAATTTTTTAAAAAGGGAAGTATAAAGAAGATAATGAAAAGCATCCAGAATCCATTCTGAATTTTTTTTCTCAGTATTTCAAAACGTGTAAAAATAGGCCTGTTTTGTCTTCTGCCTTTTTTACTTGCAACAGACGTTTTAGACTCTTCTTAGGTTGACCTATCAGCCACCAAGGAGCTTTGGGCTTTTTTATTTCAATTCAACAAGAATAGAATACCTCTCCCCTCGCACCCACTAGTTCAGCTCCTGAGCTCAAGCTGTTCCTCTTGGCAAGAGTTCCCTTCCTGTCCTTTCTTGGCCACCTGGCACACTCCCTTTCCACTGTCGAGACTCACCTGAAGAATGATGTCATCTAAGAAGGCCTCTCCCAACCTCAGGAGAAATAACTAGTAACTCCTAGTGCCCCTCCCTGGCCCTGGACAGACTGCTATCCCAGCTGCCATATTTTATTGTTCCTGTGACGATAAGTTCCCTAAGGACAGGAACTGTGCACGTGTCCTCTGGGGGTGGCTCTAGTAGGGATTCTCCAAAGCAGTGGTGCCTGGTCCTGGGTGCCCGCCTCTTCCCACCAAGTGACAAGACTCAGCCAACACGTGAGGAGATCATCCTTTTGCAGAAAGGGTAGAGAAAAAAATACTTTCCAGGTAGAACTGACAATGATCAGAAGCCTGGAGGCTGGGAAAATGCTGGGCTCTTCCGGAGAATGCACCCATAGTCCAGTTTGTGCATGAGAGGGACTGTTTTGAACCTTATCAGATGGGGCAGCACGGGGGAGCCTCCCCAATTCTCCGGACTCCTCAAATGTCCATCCCAAATGCCAGCTCTCTGTAGGGGGCTAACCCCGTGTGGGCGCATGGACCATGCCCAGGGGATATTTGTTGAATGATTAAGACAAGCCAATAAACACCTAAGTAAACAAATAGCTGGAATGTGGAAGTGCTGGGTTAAAGCGTATATGGCTGTCTGCTGATCTCTATGTGGGAAAGGAAAGGAAGGCAAAGGTCTGGAAAAGAGCCACAATCACCCTGTTGTGCTCCTCCTTGGATCAGGAAGCTCCGGTCTTAGAGTTTGAGAAAGCCAGGGAATGCTCACACTGTTTCCCGTGGGGAGTCACTGGATTTGTGTGCAGCAGTGCTGGCCCAACCAAAGCCCTGACTCATAATCCTTGTGGCTGTTAATCATAATTAAAGTGAGCTCCAACGACCACATGTCAGACCACAATCCCAAAGCAGGTTTCGTTATTATTTGACCAGCTGAAAAGTTTTTTAAAAAACTTTTTTCCTTTCCACTTCACAGAGCAAGGGTTAAGGTGCACATTCCTCGGACGGTTTCTAATGGAAACCTTTAACCTACCACCTACCTCACTGCTCACATCTTTGCCCAGTGATTCTCTTGAAGACTTCCAGTTAGAGAATTTATAAAGCAAATAAGAACCTGTTTGCTTTGTTTAGTTTCCTCTAGGAATCAGAAAACAGCCTTTGGCACAATTTGGGATTAGATCCCTAAGATGAGAAGCAATATCTTTCAGTGTTTCTATAGCTGTTCTCACCTGTGCTCAGCCTTTTCCAATTTTTCTTGCATGCCAAGCCATCACTTGGATGATTCTACGGGCATTGTCTGTCCTGCCAGCAAGCTCTGGCTGAGGGCTGCATTCAAGGGATATGGATTCAGTTTAGTACTGGATGAGCGTGCATCTCTGAGGATCTGGCACTCAGCGAGTACCCTAAATGTTTGCAGGGCTGAGCTGGATCAAATGGGTGCATCTGTGAGGGTCCTGTCAGTGGTATACTGGAGCCAGCTGGTACCAGCTTGTGAAAGCCAATTGTTAAATCTTCAGGAATTTTGCATGCCCGTTGTTAGACACAGCCAGTGTTGAAAATTAATTTATATAAACTTGCAATTAAATAAATTATGTTAAAGGAGAAGCATTTTCAGAATGGAAAGCAATGAGAAGACTGGCAAAAATTGTCAAAATCAACTTCTTCAGAACTCTAGAAATTAGCCAAAGGTTTGCAACATCACAAGGAGCATTTATTAAAGAAAAATGGCTGACCTCAGTAAGAACTGTGAGCTTTGTGGTGTTTTCACTTGCTGTAACCACATTCTTCTCTCCCATCTCCGTGGTAGTCTTGAAAAACATCAACCTCACAACCATGGTAGCTGTGAAAATGAACAGCCTAGCTAAGCTACTGGAGGGGACAGAACAGGTTTGGAGCTCTCCCGAAAGCTGCATCCCCAGAAAACTGTCACTATTTGACCTGTCAGGCAGCTCCCTAGAAAGGCATCATTCTCAGGATTTGTCTTTATTTGACAGGATTCAGAACTCCCTTAGTGCAAACAGCACTACCCCCAGTTTGTTGAAAACAACCAGTGGCAACTGTTTAACACTGCAGCTTCCTGAGCCAGTGACACCAGATGGCTGATTGAAAATGTAAAAGGAAAATTTAGGAAATGAGGTGCCAATGGGCAACTGATTTGGAAAATAGTCTGACAGTTCCTCAAAATGTTAAACGTAGGGTCACCATATGACCCAACAATTCTACTCCTAGATATACACCTAATATAATTGAAGACATATGTCCACATCAAACCTTGTCCACCAATATTCATAGCAGCATTATTTATAATAGCCAAAAGGTGGAAACTACGCAAATGTCCATCAACTGATAAATGGATTAACAAAATATGGTATATCTTTGTAATGGAATATTATTCAGCAATAAAAAGGAGTGAAGTACTGATACATGTTACAACACAGATGAACCTCAGTGAGACCAATCAACACACATGAACCTCAGCCTTATGCTCAGTGAAAAGAGCCAGTCACGAAAGGTATATTGTATGATTCCATTTTTATGAAATGTCCAGATTAAGTAAATCCATAGAGACAGAAATTAGGTTAGTGGTTGCCTAGGGCCAAGGGAAGAAATGGGGAGTGACTGCTAATAGGTATGGAGTTTCTTTGGGGGGTGTCGGAAATATTCTAAAATTAAATAATGGTGATCATTGCACAACTTCGTAAATATACTAAAATCCATTTTAAAGGAGTGAATTTTGTGGTTTGTGAATTATATCTCAAAGCTGTTATTAAAAAGCAAAGGTTATAACTACTAAAATGTCAATTATTTTGCTACATTTACTGTTATCTATGCTTTGAAGATTTTTTCTTTTTTTTTTTTGCGGTACGCGGGCCTCTCACTGTTGTGGCCTCTCCCGTTGCGGAGCACAGGCTCCGGACGCGCAGCCTCAGCAGCCATGGCTCACGGGCCCAGCCGCTCTGCGGCACATGGGATCTTCCCGGACCGGGGCACGAACCCGTGTCCCCCGCATCGGCAGGCGAGCTCTCAACCACTGCGCCACCGGGGAAGCCCTTGAGGTTATTTACATCTGTTGTAGCTATATAGTATAGCAGAAATGCTATATAATACTGTACTACTGCACAACTCTTGCCAACTCTGACTCCAGTGATATCATGTCTATAGCTTGAGTATTTACACCATGGAAATTGGCAAACATTACTAATCAAGGCTCTTTTCCTCCCAGAGAGCCACTAGTTATGCGCACGAGTGGTCTTGCCATAGGGCACCCTCCATAGGGTTTCTATGACTGCCGCTTGCTGACTTGAATCCTTTTTGTGGTTGTATTACTTTAATTCAGCTTTGAGCAAATAAAGAGACCATGCAGCTTGGAAATCACCTCTTCCTAGTTCTCTGCCAATGAAACAAAGGCCACACACCTCATCCTCAACTCTCCTTCTAAATGCCTTTGTATCACCTTCTGTTGCCTTGTAGATCCTCTGTCTAAAGCTGACTGAGTCAAGGACAGCTCGCCAGATGTGGTGGCCTTTCAGAGCCCTGAGCCACCACCCATTTATGGAAGTGGGGCCCCAATATGGTAAAAATGAATGAATGCACAATGCTCTAACCAAGATAATTACAGGATTTATAAAAGTACTCAACAGACAGTGAGATTCATGAATGGAATACCACTTTAAAATCACATTATGAGCATATTTTTCCCAAGCTCATCAGGGTGAATGCCTTCATTTGGAAGTGAGTTTTACTTAACAATGACTTACAAATCATTTTCTATATTTCAGGTACTGCTCCAAGCATTTTATGATAACTCTTTAAACTTTATCTAATTTTAGAATATTTTCATCATTCCCAAAAGAAGCTCTGCACTCATTTGCTGTCACTCCCCATCAGGCCCCTCCTTCTAGTCCTTGGAAACCACAAATCTACTTTTTGTCTCTATGGATTTACCTAATCTGGACATTTCCTATAAATGGCATCATTCAATATGTGGGGTTTTGTGACTGGTGTAAGCTACTGACATTCCCATTTTACAGAAGAGGAAACAGAAACAGAGGGGTTAAGTACTTTAGCCAAGGTCACATAGCTAGTAAGTGGCAGAGGCAGGATCCAAACTCAGGCAGCCTGGCTCCAGAGTCCTTGCGAGTCTCAAAATCAAAACTGAATAATGTCAAAAGCAAACACTGAAGGACTTTTGTGAATATGAGCTGTGAGCCAAGTTGCCCTATGTGTGCCCCTCCAGTGAGAGGCCTTATTAGGGGTTGCCTCCTGGCGGGGACAGAGGTAGGGATGGGGGAAGAGAGGAGGTGGGGAAACAAATATTACCCTGAAGGCAATAGTTGCTCAATAAAATAAATCTTTTGCGAAAGACAGATTCTCCTCCTGGGATGAACACTTGGGTTTTTTCTCTCTTTGGCCTGCCCAGAAGCTGAATTCCTTCCCATATTGAGAAACCCCCACGATATGAATCTTGGTAGTAGGAAGGTCACCTCCCACTATGAAGACTATGGGGGCCCCAACAGCCAGGGTATAGCCCATCCTTCCAGGTCCAAGGTGATGCTGGCAGCTGCGTCATCCTGGCACACAGTTCCCTGCTGCCCAGCCCCCTTGGTGGCTGCTCATGTCCTGAGCCCAAGCCCAGCTCTTCTGTGGCTGTCCACTGCTCTCCAGCCACTTCTCAGCCCTGTGCAACCTCTCAGAGCAACAGAAGATCCTTGAAACCAGCCCTCAGCGACTTCAATCTTCTGCAAGGATTCTTGGTGGCTCCCTCCCATGGGTCCAGCCAGCACCCTAGGGGCTGCTCCTGAGTCAGACCCTCAGGTATTCACCAAGCATCAGCTGCAGTCAGTCACTGCACTGGGCAGAGAACATGATGGACACCTCTGCTTGTTGCCTCCCTTGGTGACCCGTCCCTGTCACTGTCTGACCCCCTACTCAACGTCATCATTCCCCAGAGCAGTTTCCACTGTCTGTGCTCAGGCTTATCGCCTGTTGCCCTCTGCTAGAACAGAAGTCCCATGTAGGGACCCCTACCTGTTGAGTTCTCGGCTGCATCCCCACTGCTAGAAGGTGCCCGGCGCCAGTGGGATCTCCGTCCACCACTGTTGAATGGCTGTGGGTTTGTGGCGTGTCAGGACCCAGGTGGGCTGATGTCCGTGTGTCCGGCCAGTGCACCACCTCAGTCTGCAGGGTGAGCCAGAGGCAGGGCCAGATGTGCATCTACTCTCCTCTGGAAGCTTCTCCAGGAAAACCTGGTGCAGGCTTAGCCCTCTTACCCTCATTCAGCCAGACACAGGGTTTTATTGTAACTCCTTCTGTGTTTCCCCACGCCCACTCTGCTCCCACCTGAGCACCACTGCCCAGCTGGGTCCCCGGCTGAGCTCACAGTCACTGTGTCACTCTCCCTCTCTCCCAGCTGCCCCAGTCCGCCTCCTGCAGTGTCGTCTTCCTAGATGAAGGTCTACGCGTCAGTCCTCTTCTGAAAAGTGTCAATGGCACTCGTCCACCAAGGGCCTCCCACTGGACTGGCTGGTAGGCCTTCCTCAGCCTCCACTGGCCTCTCTTCCTGCCCTGCCTCTCTTCCACTCCCACCGACCCCTCACCTTGGAGGTGTTCCCTCCATCTAAAAGGCCCTTCCTTCTTGTTGTTGATGCAACCTGGGTTGCTCTCCACACCCCTCTCCTGACTCCTTCCCCAGTGGCTGTGGACCGAAGGCTTCTCTAGGGCAGGGCGTGTGCTCTACTCACGTCTGCTCCGCACCAGTCATTCACTTGTGATATCAACAAACTTTGGAGGCGGCTGTGATGTGTCGGGCCGGGTTGAGGCACCAGAGTGAACAAGAAGATGAGGCCCCTGCTCTCAGGAGGTGGTGTCCTAGGACAGGGAGCGCCAAGGCTGCTTTGGGAATCCCCTCCTGACTCAGCTTCCCTTGCTCCAAACCTGTAAAACTGAGGCTGACGTACAGGGGTGACCGCCTGCATCAGCCCCTCCAGGCCAGCCTGTGCTGGGGTAGTTTCACCAGGGTGGGGCTGGCACGTGGGCACAGGGTGGCTGGGGAGGTCGGGCGGGTGCCTCGTCCGGACCCATCAGCCGATGCACACCATCCTCTGGCTCTTCCTCGGCACTAGGAAGCGAGGCCTGGGAGCTTCAGAGCAGAGAGACTCCTAGGGAGGCTCCCCCAGCAATGACACCCCGACCCATCTGAGGTGCCCTTGGTGCCCCAGGCAGGGGCAGCAGAAGCAGGAACTTTCCTTATTCTTTCTGTCTGTCTGTCCCCCAAATGTCGGGGAAACATGGGACCCCAAAGACGAGGACAAGTAAGGAATCGACTCCGCCAGAGCCCAACTGGCCAGAACCTGGGGCCAAAGTCACCCAGACGAACCACAGGCCGCTGTTTGCAGTTGGTGCCTGATCCTGCCTGCACTCCTTTTCGGGCCCAGCGCCCAGGAGGAAGCCTCGGGTCACCAGTGGCACCCTCACTCCCACCTCGGCTGCCGGAGCCCAAGTTAGGGAGGCCCAGGTGACTTCCTGCACCTCCCCACGCCCCACCTTCTTGAGCATGAAGCTGTTTAGGGCAGTTCCAATATCTGCCAACAGGCTGGGCCTGAACGTGTGGTTCCTTCTCTGTTGCTCAGTGAATTTATTACTTACTAGCAGAGGGAGGTGTGGCCGTTTTTTAAACTGCCAGATTTGATTAAAACAGGTCTTTTCGGGCTTCCCTGGTGACGCAGTGGTTGAGAGTCCGCCTGCCGATGCAGGGGACACGGGTTCATGCCCCGGTCCGGGAGGATCCCACGTGCCGCAGAGCAGCTGGGCCCGTGAGCCATGGCCGCTGAGCCTGCACGTCAGGAGCCTGCGCTCCGCAGCAGGAGAGGCCACAACAGTGAGAGGCCCGCGTACCGCAAAAAAACAAACAAACAAGACAAAAACAGGTCTTTTCACTGCTCTTTGAACATCTGGGTTGTAACCATAAACCACAGTTCTTCCAGGGGGCAAGTGTGTGTCCCTCTCTCTGATTCCAGGGACAGACAAGCCAGATTCTGCTCCGGATGCTCAGACAGGAGCTGTGTCCTGGGTGACACACAAGCATTTCTGGTGCGTTACTTCATTACGTCACAGAATGACCCTCTGGGGTCGGAGCTGTGCCCATTTTACAGGTGCGGGAATTGGGGCATCTTAATTTTCCCTGAGGATGATGAGGCTGTGGGGTGATACTTGATCAGCAGCAGGAAGGGCTCACAGGGAGGCTGACCTTCCGCTCTGGGCTTCACTTGGGTCCAAGGCCGTAGTCTCCGTCCTCACACCTGTTTCCTCTTGGGGGAGATGGGCCTGACCCAGCTGCTCACCTTTCCTCATGAAGGGTGAGGCTGCCATCTGTGGACAGGTAAGGCTCGTCCCAGGCTGGGCGGGCTGGCGGAGACCCCGAGGAAGGACGGGGCAGAGGGCACCTGGGCATCAGGGACCGACACCAGGTCTGTCCTAGGTCTTGAAAGGACAAAATACCTCCAGCAGCTCTTCAGCTAGACCCGGGGCTTTCCTGCTCCTGGGACTGTCGGACGTGGGTGTGAGGGATGTCTCCGGGCATCCCTGGACCCAGCCTTCGTCCTCCTCTACTTGAGCTGTGTTTATGTGGGTCCTGCTCAGCCACGCCCCAGATTCCTTTGAGAACAAGCACCTGTAACTTTCTTCTTATCAAGATAGCTATGGAGTCGAAGCCATGGAAGCTAATGATTCCTGTGGGGAAAACCAACTGCAAACTCCTTTGCCCTCCAAGAAAGCATTTCAAAGAAAAGACCCGAGGCCTCCTGAGCCATTTAAATCCAGGCTGGTGAAAGAGCTGGAGGCGAGGCGGGGGAGACTGAATGCAGAGGTTGCCCTGGCTGATGAGAGGCCTGGCCAGAGAACCAGGGTCCAACGGGGCTGGCTGTTGGGTGCCCAGAAGGGTCTGATGGCCTCACACAGGCCCCAAGCACAGAAACTCCAATGAGGAGGGATAAATAGCGGACAATCACATCGCAGTAAGGCTGGATGAGAAAGGGAAGTGGGAGGCAAGAGAGAGAGAGAGAGAGTCCATACAGAGGACAGAGGCCAAAAGGCCTTAAAAGGCAAGAAGGGGATCAAGACCAGAGTGATCACGAGGGAAAAATGCCATGTTGCTATGTTAAGTTAAAGGAGGCAGCATAATCCCATGTTCATATTCATATGCATATAATACATATTCATAAGGACTAGACGGAAATCACCAAAACACTAGAGTAATAACATGCTTATGTCTGAAAGGTAGGACTATGGATGTTTCATTTTTTTCTTCCTTCCATTATTTATTATTCATTTCTTCTTTTCTTTTCTTTTTTTTTTTTTTTTTGGTATTTTCTCACTTTTCTATAATGGGCCTGAATTATTTTATGGGGAAAAGGGCAGATTGTTTTCTTTGTATGTTTATTTCTGTTTTTAAGCTGGTGGATTTTTACAGACTCGACTCGGTGATATCCTGTCAAGGACAGAAACTTGGTCACCAGCATCGCTTCCCAAGTAGAGAATAGTGAAGAATTTTTAAAATATGTTTTCCATAGAGGAAAATATTCCAGATGACAATAAAACGATAATATCCATTTCTAAACATTTATATTCATGGCATGAGGGCACCGCTGCTCCTGGCCGAGCCAGTCCACGTTTTATTTTACACCATGGGCTCTACTTGCTTGATTATGTACTGTTATCCTCACCAACTCGCTGAATCTGCTGCTTGCTGGGAGGTGTTAAAACAAGCCCTTTTTTAGAGAGATAATTGAATCGGTTGAGGGCAGTGGAGTGTTTTATTTTTGGTGGGGTGGTTGGCTATGTTCCAGGTACTCTCTTTAAATTTGACCTGAAAGATTGTTGCTGTCTGGTGATGGCGGGTAGCTTTTCCATTTGGCTCTTCTGCATCATTTCTGTGCGAGGTATAGACGCATGGAGTTGAAATTCTATTTGTCATGTCTTTATTCAAATCTGGGTATGTGTGTCTACGTTCAGAAGGAAGCTGGAGTCATGAGCTGGTTTGTCTGGGGACAAGACATCCTATATGGATTTTGGAATATCTAAGCAGAAATCGACACCTTTCCATGAGTCAGGTTTGAGGGCTCAGGGGGTGCTGTCTCCTTTACGCGAGAACAGGGAAGGGTTGACTGGTTATTTTTCTCTGTATTGATTACAATTATTTATGGACTGAGTGAGTTGATGGGATGTTTTGGCAATACTTGCTTACTTGGCTTTAGCCCTGCTAGTGAGATCCAGCAGAGAGAGTCTTTGAAGACACTGGGCTCTGAGCAAGCAGACATTTTCAAATTATTATTATGGTAAAATATATGACATAAAATGCAACACTTTACTTTTAAGTGTACATTAAGTACATTCACATTGTTGTGCAGCCATCACCACCATCCGTCTTCAGAACCTTTTCATCTTCCCAAACTGAAACTCTGTCCCCACTAAATAACCCCCATGCTCCACCCCCAGCCCCTGGCTACTACCATTCTACTTTCTGTCTCCATGAATTTGAGTGCCTCGTATAAGTGGAATCATGTACTATTTGTCCTTTTGTGACTGCCTTCTTTCACTGAACATAATGTCCTCAAGGTTGGTCCACGTTGTAGCAGGTGTCAATTTCCTTCCTTCTTAAGGCTGAATGATACTGCATTGTAAGGATAGACCACTCATCTGTTGGTGGACACTTAGGTTGTTTCCACCCTTTTGGCTCTTGTGAATAATGCTGCTAGGAACGTGGGTGTGCAAATATCTGCTCGTGTCCCTGCTTTCAATTCTTTGGGGTGTATATATACCCAGAAGTGGAATTGCTGAAGAAGCAGGCATTTTAATAGAAAAGGAGACGAGGCCAATTGGAAAGTCTTCTGGCTCCCGGTCCTTGGTGCCAACAACACCTGCATCCTGGAGGGACCCCAGGAAGTTTAGAAAATGCAGCAGCACTGAGGCCCAGAACACCAGTTTGGGCTGGAAGGGTCTTTAGAAGCATGGAGCCCAAAGCTCTCTTTGTGGATGAAGAATCTGCATTGAGTTCAGGTCTTACAGCGAGACAGTTCCTCTGTCCTGGTCATGAAGGCTGAGCCCTTCTCCTCTTAGGGATAAAGAAGAGAAAGCCGAAACTCCAGAGTAGGAGTTGTAGGGGGAATCTTCTGCTGGATCAGGAGTTACTTGTGCCCTGTAAGAGCTCGCCACACATGCATTCACTTCTCCTAAGGACGGAGGTGAATTTCAAGAGGCACCACACAGATTGAATTACATCCAATAAAGTGACAGGCAACGCAAAGCATCAAAAAGTGCGGCTGGGGGCCTCCCTGGTGGTGCAGTGGTTGAGAGTCCGCCTGCCGATGCAGGGGATACGGGTTCGTGCCCCGGTCCGGGAGGATCCCACGTGCCGCGGAGCGGCTGGGCCCGTGGGCCATGGCCGCTGAGCCTGCGCGTCCGGCAACGGGAGAGGCCACGACAGTGAGAGGCCCACATATCGCAAAAAAAAAAAAAAGTGCGGCTGATTAAATCCTAGAGATAAGCCCCTGTCCATCAGAGATCCCCTCCACACAGACATAAATCAGAGGCTCCGTGCAGCGAAAAGCCCTCTGAGATTCTGGTTTGGCAACAGCTGTGGGGAATGCCAGAGATGGGTGTCGTGGCCTTTTGTCATTCTTTCTGGCTCCCGGTGCCAGCCACGGGAGGCTGCCAATCATTTTCCCAGCCTCCTGTGAAGCTAGGGCCCTGCCATGTGACTGTATTCCACCAGTCAGATGCATGGGTGCCTAGTCAAGAGGCTAGAAACAGGAGCAGGCATATCCACTTTGAAGCAGGGAGGGAATCAAAGGGAATGTTATTCTAACGGGGTTCCCATCTAAACCTGCTCTGTAGTGTGCTTGGGGCTTGTTCCTGGTGGTGTAGAATCCAAGCCAGGTTCCCCAGCCTTTCTGGAGATTGTGAGTTACTTAGCACCCTTTAATACATCTCTTTTCTGTTCAAAGCAGCTAGAATTAGTTTCTGTGGTTACAACTAAGAACCCAGGCTGATTCATCAGATTACTGGTTATCAGTTAGAATTAGGTTCAGCTGTGAATATCGGTGACTCCCAAATAAGAGAGCCTTAAACAAGACAAAAGTGTATTCCTTTCTTATTTAAAAGTCTGGGCAAACAGTCCTGGCAGCACGAAGGCCCCAGATGTCCTGGCTCCTTTCAGCTTCCTGCTCTGCCATCCCTAGGGTGTGGTCCCATCCTCACGGTCCAAGGTGGCAACTGGAATTCCAGCCATCATATTCACATTCCAGATTACAAAATGGAAGAAAGGACAAAGACGGGGCAAAGAGTTGGTCACAGCTACCTTTCAGGGAAGGTTCCTGGAAACGTGAAACTCATTAGCCATTCTGGAATTCAATAGTGGTGATGGTTGTACAACTTTGTTAATGACACTGAAAATCACTGAAATTCCCTTTCAAAAGGGTGAATGTTATGGTACGTGAATTATATTTCGATTAAAAAAAAACGTTTACTTGCTGTTCAGCATCTTCTCCATTGCCCCATTGGTATATAAGATAATGCTAAAAGAATTTCATTGAATGAAGTTTTACATAAGGCAGCTTGCTTTCTAATCTATGCACCTTTGGGATTTTAGAAGAAATTTTACCCTTTGCTGTAAAAAGGAACTGCTGTAAGAGTTGGAAACTTTGCACCTGTGTACATAACATATTTTGGCAATAAAGCAGCATGGGCTGAGAATGCACTGAAAAAAAAAAAACTCATTGGTCAGAACTTAGACACATAGCCATACCTAGCTGCAAGGGAAGCTGGGAAATGTAGGCTTTTTTCTAGGCGGCTGTGTGGCCAGCTAAGAATTGGGGCTTTCATTTACTGGGGATTAAAGGAACAGCAGATATGGTGGAGAGTTGGCAGTCTCTGTCAGAGTAAAGGGACACAGAAGAGGGTATTCAAACACTGAGAAGGTTTAGGTCTTATCCTTCAGCATTCCCATGCTAGTCAGAGTCCTGGAATTGGTGCCTTTGTTTTCATAAAGGCACATCCCCCTGGTTTCTTATGACCAAGCCCCAGTTAACTCAGAGTGGTTAATTTTAGCATCCTGGACCCTGGCTGGAGAATACAGCCCCAAGTGGCCTACAAAAGCCGAGGTGAAGATGTCTTACTGATAGAGGGTTTGAAGAATATGCTCATCCCAAGAGGCCTTCTATGTGCCACCCTTGGGATCTGGGCATCAGAAGTTAGTGTGGTACCCAGACCAGAGGCATCCGCATCATCTGGGAACACGTTAGAAATGCACATTCTCAGGCCCCAGCCTGGAGCTCCGGCAACAGAAACTGGGGGCGGGGCCGGTGATCTGTGTCTAAACCAGCCTTCCAGGGGGATCTGACGCTGATGTTTGAGAACCACCCTCCCAAGACCACATACAGGGATGCAGTAGCTCTTCTCTTACAGAGCTGTCTTCACGGGGTTGCATTTTGTTCATGAGTGTAATTCCCAACATCTTGAGCATCATAGGTGCTCAAGAATTATTTGTTGAATGAATGAATAAGATGTTCTTGGCTCTCACGAAGGAAACTCCATTGACATTCATTGCCAATTTTGCTGGGGGGATACCGTTCACCGCCACCCACCCACCCCCATTCCCTATCTCCTAGATCACACTCCACACGAGACATTTATTTTCAAACTTAGGGCCAAAAGAGCTTGCCTCCCCTGAGAAATGGATATTGTATCAGTCAAGGTCCCATCAGGATCCAGATGGCACACTCAAAATTGGATCATTTTAGGAGGGTTTGTTTACAGCGGAGCTATTTACAAAGGTGTGGATAACAGCAGTCAAGTTGTTATCACCCCTGGCTGGAAGGAGTAGGGAAGGAGTTATCAGACCCAGGAGGGGAGAGAGCTAGGGAGGGAGGGGTGACCTTCAGTTGAGAGGACAGCCAGCTCAAGGCCACTTAACCTTGGAGTATGAGGAGCTGGGGATGGGGGGAGATGACTAGTCCAGCCCCACTCTCTTCTCTCCTCTCATCTCACGCCAGAGCTCTGCATGGAGTGAACCCGTCTAGAAGCTGGAGGGCACAGGAACCTGCTGGTATGGTCCATACAGCGCCAATATGTGGGACAGAGACTGGCCTGGAGAAGGGCTGAGAGTAGATCTGATGCAGCAAAGGGGAGATATCTGGTGTCCCTGACAACAAGACAGATGTGACTGATGGAGGAAGCTCTGAGCCAAACAAGAGGCTTGTGCACAGCAGCTACATCAGCCTTTGACTTGCCGTTTGACCTCTTTGTTCTCAGCTGTCACTTTTTTTCCCATTTAATTGAGCCTGTTTCCTTCCTCCTGAGTTATGATGATTTTATTGCATATTTTCCTTTTGTAAGTCATCTCAGCCTTTGTGGCAGGAATCCTGGCACAGATACAAGGGTTTTCTTTTGTTTTTTGTTTTTTGGGGTTTTTTTCTTTTTTTTGGCCGCGCCACGTGGGATCTTAGTTCCCTGACAAGGGATCGAACCCACTGCCCCTGCAATGGAAGGGCAGTCTTAACCACTGGACCACCAGGGAAGTCCCCAGATACAAGGTTTTTAAATTAAAAATAAAATGTCTCAAATGGCGAATTTGTGCCAAACTTTGTAATAGGTGCTACAGAATGTAAACAAACAAACAGTAGGTGAAATGCAGCCTCTGTCCTCAAGGAACCCCAGTGTACATTGTGAGGGCAAATTTCAAGGGTGCAAAGACTCCGCGATGAGGGAGAATATGTTTGAAGCCATTTGGAGGGAGATGGACCTGCTACAGTCTCTCTAAAGATGGGTGAGATCACACATCTCTTTTGTCTGTAAAGGTAAGCACAGGGCTGAGGGCTCTGCTTATGTGATCAATCCGGTTTGTGCTCAAACCATCCAGGAGGATGATAGGAAAACCCAAGAGGGCATCACTCCCTCAGCATCAGGCTCCCTTTGCCTTCATGTTTCATCCATGATGATGAGATCAGTAAGGAGAACCACTGGGGTCCATGGCGCCCAACGGCATCCTGGTATCAGGGCTGGCCGATAGAACTTTCCGAGGTGACAGAAACGTTGTATATCTTTGAGCTATGGTAGCCACTGGCTACGTGTTGGGCACTTGAAATGTGGCTGGTGTTACTGAGGAACTGATGTTTTTTACTGTGGGAAAATATACATCACATAAAATTTACCACGTTAATCAGTTACCATTTTTAATTGACCATTTTAACCATTTAATCATTTTTAAGTGTACCTTTCGGTGGCATTAAGCACATTCACACTGTTGTACAACCATCACCACCATCCATCTCCAGAAGCTTTTCATCTTTCCAAACTGAAACTCTGTCCCCATTAAACACCAAGTCCCCCTTCCCCCTCCTCCAGCCCCTAGCGAATGCCATTCTACTTTCTGACTCTGTAAAGCTGACGATTCTAGGTATCTCACCTAAGTGAAATCATACAGTATTTGTCCTTTTGTGACTGGCTCTTTCACTGAGCATAACGTGCTCAAGGTTCAACCATGTTGTAGCAGGTGTCAGAATTTCCTTCCTTTTTAAAGCTGATACTCCATTGTATGGATAGACGACATTTTGTCCATTCATCCACTGATGGGCACGGGTTGCTTCTCCCTTTTGGTTGTGAATAATACTGTGAGCAAATATCTGTTCAAGCCCCTGCTTTCACTTCTTTTGGGCTTATACCCAGAAGTGGAATTGTTGGGTCATATGGTAATTCTATGTTTAATTTTCTGAGGAATTGCCATACCAAGGAACTGAATTTTACATTTAAATGTAAATAGTCACATGTGGCTAAAGCCCACGTACCAGGCAGCACAGATACAGCTCCCACAGCACTGCATTCTCTCTCGGCATCAGCATCTTTTGAGTGACACATCCTTCAAAAAGGCAGAAGGTTCGGACAGTCTACCAAATGTACCAGGGCCGTCACTTGAAACTTATCCCCATGCATGTTTTTCGGCATCTCTGAGAAAAGGTTCATCTCAGAGACATGCAGGTGGGGGACTGAATATGCAAGGGGAAGGGGAGGGTAGTTAAATATTGGGGGCCTTTATAAAGGACACTGACCTACATCAAACTAAAAAAACCGCACAGCAAAAGAAACCATCAACAAAATGAAAAGGCAACCTTCAGAATGGGAGAAAATATTTGCAAATCATATATCTGATAAAGGGTTTATACCCAAAATATATAAGGAACTCACACAACTCAATAGCAAAAACAGACAAATAATCCAATTAAAAAGTAGGCAGAGGAACAGAACAGACATTTTTTTCAGAGACGACATACAGATGGCCGATAGGTACATGAAAATGTGCTCAGTATCACTAGTCATCAGGAGAATGCAAAGCAAAGCCACAGTGAGATATCATCTCACACCTGTTAGGAGGGCTGTCATCAAAAAGACAAGAGATAAGTGTTGAGAAAAGGGAACTCTGTGCTCTGTTGATGGGAATGTAAACTGGTGCACCCACAGTGGAAAAGCGTATGGAAGTTCCTCAGAAAGTTACAAAGAGAACTTCCATATGATCCAGCAATCCCACTTCTGGGTATTTATCCAAAGGAAACAAAGTCACTATCTTGAAAAGTTAACAGGACGGAGGAGAGAGGGGAGACTGGTCAGGAGAGAGAACACTGCAGTCATTCAAGCCGGAAGTGATGGGCTAATTGGCAAGGACAGGGATGAAGAGAAATGAGAGGACTGCAGAAAGCCTCCCTAGATGTAACCCACAGGATGTGGTCATCAATTGAGTACAGTGGCCGGGGCGGGGCAGAAAGCAAAAGGGAGGCACGCGGGTGGCTCTGAGTTTCTGCCTTGCGCAAGCTGCCCATCTGCTTTAGCCAGGGCCCTGGCCCATGCACACGTATTGACTCATTTAATCATCCCATCAATCCAGTGAGGTAGGTACTCTTACCAACTTGATTTTACAGATGAGGAAACAAAGGCACAGAGAGATTAAGTAACTTGCCCAGAGCCACACAGCAAGCTGGGATTCATACCCAGGCAGCTGGCTGCACAGTCTTTAAGCTAACCAACCACACTACACGGAGTCTCTGCAGTAAAAACCAGACTAAGAAAAAGAAGAAAAAAAACACAACCCCAAATATCTGTACCTACTGATTACAGCTGTGTACAAACCCAAGGCCCTCAAGAGAGATTAAAAGATCATTTGGAGAGAGTGTGGGGTTTAATGATGTGTAGGTATTTTTTCCCCTGAAATTCACTAGAGTTTCTCGTTCAAAAAAAAAACAGGTCTGGGGTTGCAAAGCATTTGAGACAGGCAGTAGTCAAAGGTTTATGTCCCACATCACCAGGGCTCGATGTGGCATCTGCAGAATTCTCCTTTATTGCTTCAAGATTGGCTGCCGTCTGGGAGTCCTACTTCTCAGCCAGAGCTGCATGGAGGAGGGAACAGTGGACCCTGTTCAGAGACTCTTAAAGAGACAACTTTCCCTCATATCACAGTAAGGCCCAACGTGTGGTTGTCGGCTCGTTTGAAAGGACATTGGGACACTTTGAACACCTCTGAATTCATTCACTCAAAAACATGCAACACCCACTGTTTGCCTTTTTATTCATGCTGTTCAGATGTCTATGAGCCATGGAGAGAGTTCCAGGTGGATCATATGTTCCCCATCTCAGCCCTTTTATTCCGCCACTTGGGTTGTAACCAGGCAGGTCCTAGGCTGGGTTAAATAGACACAATCCCCGCTGGATCCCCAGTGACTGGATTAAATACTCACTAAAAATGCTCAAGAACTATTCATTGGCTGATTGACTGAATGAATGCATGCCAGCAATACAAGGTGTTTGGGGCTGTAAAGGAGGTAGAGAGCCCTGGAGGCACCTAGCCAGCCTGGGGGTATCCAGCTTAGGTGTATGTGTTCTCTGCACAGGGGAAGCCCAGGGGCAAGTGTTAGAGGCTGCGGTGGGGCACACTGCAGGGCGTGTGTTAGTGCCCAGAGGAGGCGGCCTGGGGAGAACAGAGGCCAGGACACGGGGTGAGGAGTTGCCAGCTCCAGGGTTTGGATTCTGTCCAGCCACTGTTAGGGACTGCTGAAGGGTTTTTTTCACTCAACTTTTTGCTGGGGACATTTCAAACATGCAAACATAGATGCTGGAGTGTAAGGACAGCACCCCACTGCACACACCTGTCACCAGCTTTAGCAAACCTTCAACTCAAGGCCAGTCTGGTCTCACCCCCACCTGCTCGTTGCCCCTCCCATATTACTCCACAGAAAATTCCAGACATCCTACCTTTTCATTTGCGAATGTTTCGTGGTGCATCTCCAAAAGATAAACATGTTCCATTGAAACAAATATCCACAAAAAACAAACAATTCCTTAATATCTCCAAATCTCCAATTCCACTGAAGGTTTTTTTTTGTATTTAATATTTTATTTATTTATTTATTTTACTTTGGTTGTGCTGGGTCTTAGTTGTGGCAGGCGGGCTCCTTAGTTGCAGCCGAGGGGCTCCTAGTTGCTGCTCATGGGCTCCTTAGTTGCGGTTCGCCAGCTCCTTAGCTGTGGCATGCAAACTCTTAGTTGCAGCATGCATGTGGGATCTAGTTCCCTGACCAGGGATCGAACCTGGGCCGCCTGCATTGGGAGTGCGGAGTCTTAACCACTGTGCCACCAGGGAAGTCCCCCATTGAAGGTTTGTTTGTTTTTGGTTTTGTTTTTTTGGTGTGTTGGGTCTTTGTTGCTGCACGTGGGCTTTCTCTAGTTGCGGTGAGCAGGGGCTACTCTTCGTTGCGGTGCACAGGCTTCTCATTGCGGCGGTTTCTCTTGTTGCAGAGCACAGGCTCTAGGCGTGCAGGCTTCAGAGTTGTGGCTCGCGGCCTCTAGAGCGCAGGCTCAGTAGTTGTGTCACGCGGGCTCTAGAGTGCAGGCTCAGTAGTTGTGGCTCACGGGCTTAGTTGCTCTGAGGCACGTGGGATCTTCCCAGACCAGGGATCGAACCCACGTCCCCTGCATCGGCAGGCGGATTCTTAACGACTGTGCCACCAGGGAAGTCCCTAGTGTTGGGTTTTAATATCATAGATTGAAATTCAAATTTGCACATCCTTTTTTTTTTTTTTTTGACAGCACCACACAGCATGCGGGATCCTAGTTCCCCAACCAGGGATCGGACCCATGCCCCCTGCAGTGGAAGTGCGGATTCTTAACCACTGAACCTCCAGGGAAGTCCCTGCACATCTTTATTTCTAAGCTTTGCATTCTACCTGGAAGTTAACTCAGAGACCTCCCAGTTAGACAGCTGGCCCCGCCATGCACAGACCAATTCGTAATAGTTCAGGGCTGTTGGAACCGACTTTTGGCACCGTTTGTGTCTCTCACCCCTGTGGTGTTTCTTCATTTTCCAGGGACAGAGACTATAAAGACCAGACCCAGAACTTGAGTTTCTTTAGTTCTGTCCTCTCACATGACCACTTGGGGATTTGCATTTGGGCTTAAAATTTTAAACCGTGAAATAAAGTGCGAATTGCGAGGTGTGATTTTTTTTATTAAGTGTAACATCCAGTTCACATGTGAAATAGTTTACTGATTTTGGATCATATCTTTAAAAACAGAAATGAATTCTTTCCTAAATCGATGGTTTGAAAACCAAGGAACAAATCTAGAAAATGATCATCTTTACATAATTATTACTGAAAACAATTTTGTCTTATAGAGAAGGGGAGTGTTAAAAATCATCTGATCGGCGTCGCATAAACTTGGCCCACCAAGACTCAGGGGCTGTGGGGAGGGGGTGGGTAGGCCTTTGGGCTGATGAAAATGTTTGCATCTAGATTGAGGAGGTGTTTAAACAACATGGTGAATGTACTAAATGTCACTGAATTGTTCACTTTTAAATGGTTAATTTCATGTTATGTGAATTCCATCTTATAAAAAGAGAAAGGAGAAAAAAAACCTTCACGGGCCACGTGGAAGAGGTGCAACCACCAGGATAACAACCAAGAGGCGGGGAGATGCCTCCTCATTCTTTTTTTTTCATTAATTAATTTATTTTTATTTATGGCTGTGTTGGGTCTTCGTTTCTGTGCGCGGGCTTCCTTTAGTTGCGGCGAGCGGGGGCCACTCTTCATCGCGGTGCGCGGGCCTCTCACTATCCCGGCCTCTCTTGTCGCGGAGCACAGGCTCCAGACGCGCAGGCTCAGTAATTGTGGCTCACGGGCCCAGCTGCTCTGCGGCATGTGGGATCTTCCCGGACCAGGGCTCGAACCCGTGTCCCCTGCATTGGCAGGCGGACTCTCAACCACTGCGCCACCAGGGAAGCCCCCACCTCATTCTTTACAGCGGAAGAAAGGAGAGGCTGCAGGTCTGCCCTGATAGGAGGCTGTCGGCCTGGGGATGCTGCAGCCAGACATCCTGTGTGATTGCAGCGGAGCTGTGTGGCTTGCTCTGTTTGGTCCTAAGTTAGAAGTGGGGACAAAGAGTCAGGAAGGGGCAGTTCTTGACGGAGTCCCAGCTGTCTGGGGCCGGTGGCTGCAGAGGTGGTCAGAATTCTATTGTCATCTGTGGTCTGCCCACTGTCGGTTTGTGTGTTGAGTCTCAACAGAAGGCACAGGCAGTAACACACCTCTTCCCACACAGGGCAGTGAGTGTCACAGAAGGGCAAGGTGGCACGGGGAGCAGGGCAATTACTGTCAGTGTCTGCGTCCCAGAATTTGGCCTCTGAGCATCAACTCTGGGCGGAGTCCTGGGGCTCTCCACTTAGTTCGGGCAAGTGCTGGCAGGAGGCGTGTATTTGTGGGCTAAGCGGTGGCACAACATCCAATCCAGGGGACCGTCAGGGACGTGCCCCTCCTCCCATCCCTGTCCACTCCCCTCTGCACCCCTCCCTTGACCTCTCAATGACTCATTTTCACCCTGAGACCTGCCTGCACTTGGCCCCCACCCTAAGGATCACTATAAGAGAGGCTGGGCTTCCCTCGGGTGGAACATTCCTTCCTGGAGCAGTCCCAAGAGGGTGGGGCTCTGGGTGTGGGGCGAGGGGCACGCCGAGAACACCTGGGACCATTTGCCAGCCATGCCCAATACCTTCCAGTAGGACGGGACCCAGCGCTCTGGGTTTTGTTTCTGTAGAAAGCAAAAACCCTCCATTGTCCCAAACCTGAAAAACAAGCCCAGCCCAGCGCTGCTGAGGGAGCCCAGCGACATTCTTCTATATAGCCCCTGGCTCAGAGATCAAGGCTCCTAACCTCCATTCTTGAATATTCACGTGAGAGCTTCAGGGGGAAGGCAGGAGCCAGGGACTAATTCGTGCTTTCTCAGAAACTTCTGCGCCCAGGAGAACCCCCGCGTGATGCAGGAGAGAAAGCAGGGGAGCCCCAAATGGCGCCAGGCTCGGGATCAGGAAAAGGCGGCCACGGCGCTAGGGTGGCCTGGATCCCACCCGGTGGGTGAGACGGGAGATGCTGGGGGCAAGGCCTGGCCTGTGTGCCCAACATGGCACAGCCAGTGAGAACGTGGGGTGTGTGCTGTGTGCGCGGCCCGGCCTGACCTTGGTGCTCCATCTCCCAGGTGCCCTGTGGTCCAGGCCCCACCACTTCTTGTCTGGGGACAGCAGCAGCCCCCTCTGACTCCTCCTTGCTTGCTGGGGTGGCTTCGGTAGTGTTTTCCCCAAATTCACATCCACCTGGAACCTCAGAATATGACCTGACTTGGAAATAGGGTCTTTGTAGATGTCGTTACTTAAGCATCTCCGGCTGAAATCATGCTGGATTTAGGGTGGGCCCTAACTCCCATGACTGGTGTCAGGACACAGAGACACACAGGGAAGCAATTCACGTGACGACAGAGGCAGGGACTGGGGTGATGTGGCCACAAGCCAAGGAACACCTGGGGCCACCAGAAGCTGGAAGAGGCAGGAAGCGTCCTCCTTTGGAGCCTTCAGATGGAACGTGGCCCCGCTGACACCTTGACTTTGGACTCTGGCCTCCAGAATAAGAGAATACATTTCTGTTGCTTGAAGCCACCGAGTTCGTGTGATTTATTGCAGCAACCCCAGGACACTCATGCACATGCCCTCTGACCTGTGCCCCGACACCACCCCACCCTGGAGGGCTCTCTCAGGTCAGAAGGCATTCCACCCCCTCCCCATAACATCGGGCCCTTGCCTGCCTCTCCCCTCATCCCCTCCCTCCCTGGACTCCACCCCTGGACTCTCATTTCCTTGAAAACTTCCACTTCCGGAAACTTCTGTTCCCAGAAGATCTGCTGAGTTTGTCCCCACCTCCGGACCTTCATGTTTATTGTTTCATCTTCCCGGAATGCCCTTCCTCTGGGTCAATGGATCTCCACGGGGCGATTTCGCCTCCCAGGGGCCTTTTGGCAATATCTGGAGACATTTCTGATTTTCACAACGTGAGGAGGCTGCTACAGCATCTAGTGGGTAGAGGCCAGGGGTGGGGGGCTGCTCATCACAGCGCAGGACACAGGACGCCCCCACAGCCAAGAATTACCCTGGCCCCCAAGGGCCGAGGTAGAGAAACCCGGCTCTGGATCTCTCCATCACTCAGTCCTCCTCTTTCAGGCCTCTGCTCAAACGCCACCTGTTCTTAGAGGCCCTCCAGACCATCCTGTGTGAAGGGGGCACCTCCTGTCACCCCCTTATCCCGTCACATGGTTTTACTCTCTTCATGGTCCCTATCATTGTTTGAAACTATCTTCCTGTTTATTTTGACGTAAAGTCTGTCTTCCTCCACTAGGGCGCCCTGGCGGATTTGCACAGCCACTGCGGATGGAAATTTTTACTGCCTAGCCATCTCCCCACCAGTCCGCACCCCCAGAATCCCCAGGGAGTCATCAACTGAAGGGTTGTTCTTTTCCATTTAGCTAACAGATACTTTTTCCCTTCTCCCAGGTCTTTGTGTGGAGGTGAGCGCTGCCAGCCTGGACCTGCCTGAACAATCATCACTCCACACAGTTTTTCTAGCACCTTCTAGTTTTGCCAAGGCTGTGAGGGTCAGCCTCACCTCGCATAAAATAAACTGTTCTCCCTGAACGCACCTCCCCAGCTGCGTGTTTCCTCCTGGTCTAGACATGCAGCCCTAGAACCAGGAGATGCTGGAACCAAGGTCCCTATATGTCCACTTCGTTCAGAATGAGAACCCCAAAATAACAGAAAGGGGGCTGTTGTGAGATAAATTGTGTCCCTCAAATTCATGTGTTGCAGCCTCAAACCCAGGACCTCAGAATGTGACTATAGTTAGAGATGGGGCCTCTAAAGAGGTGATTAAATTAAGTGAGGTCATATGGGTGGGGCCCCATCCCTTCTGACTCATGTCCTTATAATTTAGAACACAGAGATGCACAGAGGGAAGCCCAGATGAAGACACAGCGAGAAGATGGCCGTCTATAAGCCAAGGAGAGAGGCCTCGGAAGAAACCAACCTTGCCAACACCTTGATCTTGGACTTCTAGCCTCCAGAACTGGGAGAAAATTAATTTTTGTTGTTTAAGCGACCCAGTCTGCAGTTGTGGTGACAGCCCTGGCAAGGTGACACAGGGACCAACCCCTCACTGCTCATGTACTCATAGGCAGGTCTGCCTCCCCTCCCTGAGGCTCACCACTCCCATTAGTGAGATGAAGAGAATAAGACAGCTACTATACACCTACTTTCTCGAGCTGTTATGAGCAGTGAATGAGTCAACATTTCCTGAGCACTAAATACATGCCAAGCCTTTGCTCATGATTTATTTTGCATTTATCTTGTTTGACCCTCACAGCAACTCTCTGAAATAGGTTCTGTTACACCCATGTTATGGTTCAGGAAACTGAGCTCCAGAGAGATCACATAACTTGCCCAAGTCCACACTGCTGATAAGTATGATGACTACAATTTGAACCCAGGTTTGCCCGACCCCAAAACCTGGGTACTTAACCATAACGAATACAATGTGCTGGGCACACAGGAGAGCCCAGTAACTGTTAGTTGAATTCTCTACAATAGGCTGAGCTACTTAAAGTCTCTGAGAGAGGATGTAACTTTAATCCCTTTTAAAGAATTGAAGATCACTGGGGTAACTTAGGGCACCTTCGGTTCAAGTCTATAAACATTAATGAGTACCTATAGTATTTTAGGTGCTTTAGGGAGAGATACTTCTCTGAGAGCTTATAATTTATTTCTGGAAAAGGCCTGTATTATTCCCCAGAGTTTTTTTGTTTGTTTTTGGATTTGTTTTGTTTCGTTTTGTTTTGTAAGGCAGGAGAGAATACCTGTATTAGTTAGCTACTGCTGCATAACAAATTACTTCAGGACTTAGTGCGGGTGCTTTCTGTGGCTCTGGAATTCTGAGAGGGCAAAGTGGAGATGGCTTGTCTTTGTTTTCTGGGGTTTTAAAAACTATTTTTAATTATGGTAAAATAACATAAAATTTATCATTTTGACCATTTTAAGTATACAGTTCAGTGGCATTAAGTACATTCACAATGTTGTACAACCATCACCATTATTTCCAGAACTTTTTAACATTCCAAACAGAAACTCTGTGCCCATTAAATAACAATTCCCCATTGTGTTGTCTTTGCTTCTTAATGTTTGGGTTCTAAGATGGAATTCTGGAAGACTGGAAAGCTGGGTACTGGAATCATCTCATTCACATATCTGGCAGTTGATAGGCTGGGGCTGTGGGCTGGAACACCCATACATGGCCTCTTCATGTGACCTGGGCTTCCTCTAAAAATGGTGGCTGGATTCTGAAGGCAAAGCACTGAGAGAGGGGGAGAGAGAGAGAGAGAGAGAGAGAGAAAGAAGAGGAAGGAAAAGAAGAAGAAGAAGATGCGAGAGGAGGGGAAGGAGGAGGGGTGGGTAGGAAGCTGTATTCTTTGTATGACCTCCTCCCAGAAGTCACATAGCCTCACTCTGGCTGTGCCGCATTGGATGGGGCAGCCACAAAGTCCAGATTCATGAGGAGGGCACACAGACTCCACTTCTCAGGGGGAGGCAAGTCACTCCATTTTTTTAAGAAGAACACGTAGGGTGGACAAATATACTGGTGAGGCCCTCTTCGGAAAACACAATCTGTTGCACTTGAGGAGGCTGAGTACATAAGTGCTGAGACATTTCTAAGTATGGACATGACCATGGAGGGATGTGGCTGAGCGTGGAGGAGGTGAGTTCTGGTCTTGACAGGAATATAGGATTTTTCGCGGCGGGGAAAAGGTAGTAAAGGCAGTCAGTGCAGGCTGGAGAACAGCTCAAGGCTCGGCTACTCCTGTTTGTCACGTGAGGCCGGCGCTTTTGGACTTCCGTGGGACTCAGCAAAGTGATGTCTTGTGATCAGCAGAGCCACAAACATCCAGCCCACGTATGTGGGGTTGGAGCCGGAGCAATGAGCCCAACAGAAAGCCAGCATGGAGATAAGTTTAGAGTCTACTACAGGTGGTCTCACAAATCAGTGCAGAGGGATTGGATCCTCTGATAAATAATGCTGGGACAACTGGTTGGGTTATTGTGAATGAGAATAAAATTAGACTTCTTAGCTCTCACCTTATGGTATCAAAATACATTCCACATGGATCAAAGAATTTAATTAAAAGCCATAAAGGCACAAAACACATTTAGTTGAAAATGTTTATTTGATCCTGGGGAGGGGAAGTTCTTTCTGAACATAAAAAGGAACAAATCATCAATAAAGGAAGCAACTAATAAGGAACATCCTCTGTGGCATTGTTTGTAAAAGGGAAAAGTCAGGAACCCTCAAATCCAAAGGTGGAGAATTGGTTAAATAAGTTATTAGATACATCTGCATGTTTAAATACCATGTGATCACTAAGAATCATGTTCTTAAATAATATTTAAGGATATAGGGTGTGACATAATAGAAATTATATACTGGTTTCTGCCGATGGTTCCTGGCACAGAGCTCCTAAACCCCTTGTAATCTCCTAAGCGATAAGAACGCTAAAAGCATCTCCTTCTAATATTTGTCTTTGACCCCTTCCCTGACCCAGGGCTCCTAAAACCCTGGTCAATTCCTACATGAGAAGAGCACGAGGAGCATCTCTTGCTCTAATGAGGTGACTCTTGATGGGCTCCTGGATGGGGGCCTCCAGAAAGACCACGCCATGATAAGAAGCTTGGAATTTTCAGCCTTACCCCCCGTCCTCCAGACAGGGGAGAGGGGCTAGAAATAGAGTTCATAATTTATCATATCGGGGGCTTCCCTGGTGGCACAGTGGTTAAGAATCCGCCTGCCAATGGCTGGCAAACACATCCACATTGGGAGGGTGACACACCTCAAATCCATGGGGACAGAGCTCCTACACTTGGGACCCTCCCAGACTTCACCCTATGTATCTCTTCATATGGATGTTCATCTGTATCCTTTATTATATCCTTTAATATACTGGTAAACGTAAGTAAGTGTTTCCCTGAGTGCTGTGAGCCACTCTAGCAAATTAATTGAACCCAAGGAGGGCGTTGTTGGAACCCAGCACGGGTGATAACTTGGGCTTGCGACTGACACTGGAGTGGGGGCGGGGGGCATTCTTGTGGGACTGGGCTCTTAACTTGTGGGATCTGACACTGTCTCTGGGTAGACAGTGTTAGAGTTGAGTTAAATGGTAGGACACCCAGCTGGTGTCACAGAGAATTGAGTATTGTGGGGAAAACCTCTTCTCATTTGCTGACCAGAATTGTCACAAGTGAAGTGTTTTCTCTTAGTAAAGGAGACTCACAGGTGAAAGAAACATATAGAGAAGAGCTGGGGTTTGCCCTACATGGAAAGGAAAAAACTAAGGGAAAATGCTCAGGCTGTATTAAATGAAAAAAGTGGATTGTAAAATATTGTAATTATACCATGCTATCCTTTGCTATAATTTTAGCGATGGCTGAGGTTCTATTGCTTCCTAGGTACTCAGCACTGTACTAAGTGTTTATATCACTGAAATTTCCCCAATGACCCTGTGAGGTAGGCACAGTTAATATTCCCATTTTACAGGTTAGAAGGCTGAGGTGCAGAGAAATTCATTTCTTTGCCTGAGGTGGCAGTTAAGCAGAGGAGCTGGGCTTGTAACCCAGGCGTACCTGTCTCCAGAGCCCTGGCGAAAAATCACTCAGGGGCCATGAATTTCCAATTTTGTAAGAAACAAACCCCTCAAAAAATGAATGGAGGGCTTCCCTGGTGGTACAGTGGTTAAGAATCCGCCTGCCAATGCAGGGGACATGGGTTCGATCCCTGGGCCCGGAAGATCCCACATGCCATGGAGCAACTAAGCCCGTGCACCACAACTACTGAGCCTGCGCTCTAGAGCCCACAAGCCACAACTGCTAAGCCTGCGTGCCACAACTACCGAAGCCTACACGCCTAGAGCCCGTGCTCTGCAACAAGAGAAGCCACGACAATGAGAAGCCCGTGCACCGCAAAGAAGAGTAACCCCCGCTCGCCGCAACTAGAGAAAGCCCTCGCACAGCAAAAAAGACCCAATGCAGCCAAAAATAAAAAGAAATTAATTAATTTTTTTAAAAAATTTATTTATTTATTTTATTTTTGGCTGTGTTGGGTCTTCGCTTCTGTGCGAGGGCTTTCTCCAGTTGCGGCAAGTGGGGGCCACTCTTCATCGCGGTGCGCGGGACTCTCACTGTCGCGGCCTCTCTTGTTGCAGAGCACAGGCTCCAGACGCGCAGGCTCAGTAGTTGTGGCTCACGGGCCCAGTTGCTCCGCGGCACGCGGGATCTTCCCAGACCAGGGCTCGAACCCGTGTCCCCTGCACTGGCAGGCAGACTCTCAACCACTGCGCCACCAGGGAAGCCCCTAATTAATTAATTTTTAAAAAATGAATGGAGCAGAGGGATACTGGAAGGATAAAGGCCCAAATGTTAGCTCTGGTTAAGCATGGGTGGTGAGATGATTTTTCCACACTCTCCACAAATTTATGTTGCTTTTAAAGTAAAACAAATTTAGGGAATTCCCTGGTGGTCCAGTGGTTAGGACTCCACACTTTCATTGCCGAGGGCCCAGGTTCAGTCCCTGTTGGGGAACCTAAGATCCCCCAAGTTTAGAGGTGCAGCAAAAAAAGAAAAAAAGATTGAAACAAATCTATAAAACCCATATAAAAGAAGGAGCATACGCTATATATAAGTCCACACCAGCATGTCATAAAAAACTCTCCCCTCCTGGGGTCTCTGAGGAATTTGTAACCACGGGCTCTGGGGGTCCCCATGAAGAGACACACGCATCAATGCCCAGAGCAGCACAGGGCTCCAGAAGATGCCTAGAAAACACTTGATGGTCAATGGCTACAGTGGAAGTTTAATGAAAGCAGTTTCTGAGATGAACTGCCATTGCCCTAAGGGCAGCAGAGGCAGCTATAAGGGACCTGCTGTTACAGGACAACGCTGCTCTTTCTATTTAAGGAGCGCCTCTCAGTGCTGCCCCTCTGACTCACGCATGGGGACCCTCCTCACAAACCGCGCCACCAGATAGGCCACTAGGTGGCGCGCGTCAGCCCTACTCGACGACTGGTCCAGCCAACACGACGGACTCTGGTTGCCGTGGATACAGCTGGGCGGGGGCAGAGCCAAACTGGAGCCGAGAAGGAAGGGGCTGGTCTCATCTGTCTGCCACCCTCCTGTTACCAACCCCCACCCCATCGCCTCCAATCCTGTCGCCCCACCTGCAGCTCTCAGTTTCCCTGTCTTTAAAAGGCAGAGACTGGGGAGGAGTGAAAAACGAAAGGAAAACTTTTCAGCACTGCTTTTTTTTTTTTTTCTTATTAAAAGTTATGGAACGGTTCAAACATACAGAAAACCATACGGAGTAAAAAACACTCTCATGCACCCTCCATCCAGAATAAATATATGTTAACGTTTTTGTTTTACGTTTCTGATTTTTAAAAAATCCCCTTTGAAGAGGGAAGAGATATGGGAACATATGTATATGTATAACTGATTCACTTTGTTATAAAGCAGAAACTAACACACCATTGTAAAGCAATTATACTCCAATAAAGATGTTAAAAAAAAAAAAAAAAGAAAAGAAAAAGAAATCCCCTTTGGATCCCTCCTGAATCTCACTTTCCTCTCCCTGCAGGCAAAATCCCTAAATTGAAGTTGGCCTGTATCCTTCCTGTCCATGCTTTTCTTTTCTTTTTTTTTTTTATTTTAACATCTTTATTGGAGTATACTTGCTTTACAATGGTATGTTAGTTTCAGCTTCACAACAAAATGAATCAGTTATATATATATATACATATGTTCCCATATCTCTTCCCGCTTGGGTCTCCCTCCCTCCCACCCTCCATATCCCACCTCTCCAGGCGGTCACAAAGCACCGAGCTGATCTCCCTGTGCTATGTGGCTGCTTCCCACTAGCTATCTACCTTACGTTTGTTAGTGTATATATGTCCATGCCACTCTCTCGCTTTGTCACAGTTTACCCTTCCCCCTCCCCATATCCTGAAGTCCATGCTTTTCTACTTTCACTACCTCAATAGTATCCATAAACAATGGAGAGTATTGTTTTTGTTTTCAAATGTACATTTTCACACTGAACGTAGTCTTCAAACTGCTTTTTCACCCAACATATTGTTGAGATTTATTCTTGATAGATGTTCATTTTAACTGCCTTATAGACGTCCTTTGTTTTAACATACCCATTTTTATTTTTGTTTAAATATGGTCATTTCTACTGTTTCCAAGTTTTTGCTATTACAAACAATGCTGCAGTGAACATCCTTGCTCTTTGCTCCTGGTGCCCCATACAAGAGATTCTCTCTGGAATATGTTTAGGAACACAGGTTCTGGGTTGTGAGAGATGAGCAGCCTCCAGTCACCAGGGATTGCTGACTGCTCGGTAAGTGAGTGAGGCAATCTCCACTCCCACCAGCAGGGTGCAAGTTCCCATTTCCCCAAGTCCTCACCAGGACTTAGTGTTGTTACCCTTTCCATTTTTCAGCTTCAGGTCTTCCTGCCTACTCCTCAGCGAGGTGAGAGGAGGTGGCTCACTGATAACAGTGGCTGATCTTTGAACTGCATCCCTAGTGGACTTTTAAGAATACGTTTTGCAGCTTCTCCTTTTGCACAGACCTGTGGGGAGTAGGGCAGGCTCCTGCCCTTGGTACCATCGGTTTCTTCTAAGTGCCCACAATGCCATCAGAATGAATGCCCTTGACCGCACTCCTTGTCACCTCTGCTTGCTGCCTTCCTCCCACCCCATCTCCTTCCTTGCTATGCTCTTAACCTGCCCAGTCCCAGCAGAGTCAGCAGAGCAGGGCTGGCTTCCTGGGTGAGTAACACGTGCAGCTGGCAGGACCCCACGCTCAGAGGAGTCCCATGTTTAGCTTCATGTCCTGCTCTCACTGTCTTGAAATTCTTAATAATTTTCTCTTTGAACCTGTGGTTGTTGAGTGAGGTCCGATGGGACAACGGCACAGGTACATAAACAAGAGAGATACCTGAAATAAGCATGTCCATGGTTGTTTGTCACCCCGTTTGCTTAATGACATTCCTGATGCTCCAATGGACCCATGATGTGTGGGAGTTCAGGGAGGCTCAAAGCTAGGATAAGGGGTAAGCAAAATGGGGTCCATCCATACCACGGAATGTCATTCAGCCTTAAAAGGGAGAAAATTCTGATACAGGCCACAACACGGATGAACCTTGAGGACATTAGGCTCAGTGAAATAAGCCAGTCACAAAAGGGCAAATGTTGTATGATTCCACTGACATGAACCTATTCTAGGCTCCTAGAATAGTCACATTCATAGAGACAGAAAGTTTGAGGGAGGTTGCCAGGGGCTGGAGGAAGGGAAGGTGTGGAGTTTTTGTTGAATGGGGACAGAGTTTCAGTTTGGGAAGATGAAAAAGTTCTGGGGACGGATGGTGGTGATGGTTGCAGAACAATATGAATGTACTTAATGCCACTGAACCATACTCTTAATAAATGGCTAAAATGGTAAATTTTATGTTAGATATGTTTTACCTTAATAAAAATCATCACCACCAGCAAAAAAAAAAAAAACCGACCCACTTACCTTGAAATTAGGTGGGACGTGTTTCATGCTGGGGGAAATGCAGGTCCGGATGGCAGCCCTGAGTGTCTGTGGACCTGTGAGCACATCAGTAAAACCCCCTGAAGGAGCCCAGCCCCTTTGCGTGCAGAGCACCGCGGACCGAGATGTTCACCCTGCCAGCCCTCGGTGCAGAGGCGGGAGGCGAACTGCCTGTCTCCCTCCTTGTGAGGTTCTGTACTCACTTCCCCCCTCAAGCTCTATCAACTGCACCAACAACAACAAAGGACAAAACAAAAGTTGTCCACACCAACACATACATCTTTCTGCCTTCTTTCCAGTCTTTGTTCACCTGCAGGTGTATTTTTACCCAGTTTGAGTCAGCACAGAGACATTTTTGGATTCTGCTTGTTTTACTTTAATGTTGTGGACATTTTCATACATGGCTGCAGTCCTCGTGGTTGTTATTTTTAAGAGCTGGGAAACAACATCCCATCTGGTCAATGTACCATAATTTATTTTGCCCTTCTCCTACTTTTGGACGTGTGGCCTGTTTTTTAGTCTCCCACGAATTTAAGGAGTGGCCTGGCCAGCTGAGCACTTTCATGCATCAAGATTTTGTCCTTGAGTCTCATACCAGCATGAGACTATGTGCCCTGGCCGTGTCCCAGAGCGTCTCCAAGAACCCCAGGAGCTAGAGCAGGCGCTCAAAGAACCAAGGTTACGGAAGGGCCTGAGGCATTAGTGGACCCCAAGAGGACCCCAGAAGGGAGCACACACTGTGGGACACAGGTACCTACATGGGCCACATGGATGCTGCCAAACTTTTGCAATTTCAAGTTTGAGGGAGCCCAGGGCCAGCCTCAAGTTCAATAATTTCCCAGAAGGACTCAGAGAACTCTGCAAAGCTACTGTACTCGTGGTTATGGTTTATTATAGCGAAAGGACATATATTAAGGTCAGCCAAGGGCAGAGGCTCATGGGGCAGAGTCCAGGCAGGTTCTACACACAGAGCCTCTAGCTGCCTCCCTCCAGTGGAGGCATGGACAGAGCTAAATCTCCCAAAAAGTGAGGTTATGTATTGATCGGTTGATGAAAATGTGATCAGATGCTGGTGGGAACCTAACCCCATATCTTCCCCGTGAGCAATGGTTCTGGGTTCACTAATTCAGTGTTGGTAGAGATTTTATAGAATATAATGACCTCGAATAATAGGAACTGACTGTAAGTGAAGTCATGGGTGGGATGAGAATATCACAGAAGACAGCATAGGGTGAAGGGGGACAGCATCCAACCTGGTGCAGGAGGAGGGGCCTGAAAAGGAGACTGGGAAGGCAGCTCCAATGGGGCAGAGGAAACTCCACCAAGCCCAGGAGAAAGAACCTTCTGGCATGTCTCCTGCCAAGAGGACAGGTGAGAACAGGACTGAAATGCCCCGGCTCTAGTGACATGGAGGTCATCATTGGTGACCTCAGTGGCAGGGTGGGGACAGACAGGGGCTCGAGACAGCATGGGGGATGGGAGGCTGTTAGTTTAGAGACATCTTTTGGGGAGTTTGGCTGTGAAAGGGAGAAGAGAGAAAGCTGGTGTTAATTAAAGGGGGTGAGGGGTCCTGAGAGTGTTCTTTTTTGTGTGCTTTGTTTTGTTTCCAATGAGAGAGGCTAAGGTCTGTTGAAAAGCCTAGATGCGGAGGATCCAGTGGCTGGAGAGGTGGGGTGGTGGTGGGGGAAGGGTTGTCAATAGTT
>NW_006774127.1:2936041-2945225 GCF_000442215.2 Lipotes vexillifer
GGGGGAGGGGTCCAAGTCCCATGGGGGTGGCCGGATGGAGGGAGGGAAGAGGGGCACTGGGCGTTTCTAACTGGAGGCTCCCAGGATCTTTGTGAAGTGGGAGGCGAGGCCACTGGTGAGGGGGTGTTGGGGGGAGGCAAGGGGCACAGTGGAGGAGAGAAGGGGGAGGTTGAAATAGTTATCGCAGAGTGTGGGGGAGTGACAGGACCCCAGATTCACCGGGGAGTGCCGTGGGCCCTAGGGGACAGCCGTGAAGGACGTACAGCAGAGCCCCTGAGTCCTCTGACTCTCCAGGCCTCCCGCCCCCCTCGCCCTCTCCCCAGCTGCTCAGGGCCAGACCCAGAGAGAGCACCTTGCCTTTGTTCCTGAAATCCCACCCCCCAAATCAGCTGGCACCAATGTAGCAGAGGGTATCTATGCATAGACATCTGAATTTAAAAGATGTCAACATACAAACTACCACCATCTCAGCCCGGGGAATAGAAAGCAACTGTGGGACGTGTTTACAAGATCCAGGGCTTTGGGATGGTGGCTTTAAAAGGGGTTTTGTGATCCCCTCTTTCTGATTTCGAAGGACGGCCCTGTGCCCACAGCCGGCGCGGGTGGAGAACCAGAGCCCATCTCCCCACCGCCCTCACCGCAGGCGCTGCCGGTGCCTGAGAGCAGCTCGCCCCCTGTGGCTGGCTCTGTTCCTGGAAACCAGCAAGGGGATGAAGCATCTCTGATGTGGAGCCCACGGGAGACGCACACGTATGAAGCAAGCAGGCCAAAAAGAGGCAGTCCAAAATAGATTCTGTCTTTGGCAGAAAATGACTTAGTGCCAGAATGGAAAAGATTGACCAGAACGAGCCATTTTCAAGGCCCTCTGAAGGAACATGCATGTGGAGGACAGTGAGTCCAGAGGTGAGAGCCAGCAGAGAAGGGTCGAGAGGTCTTTTCCGGAGCTTTCTCTACATGTGGGCAGTGCTGCCTTCCGCCTGGGCCACAGTGCCGGGCCTGGCCCTCAGGGGACCTTGAGGAAACCCAGATGCCTCTGGTCAGGGTGACACTGGGGGTTCTGAACATCTCTCCTGGGTTGGTCTTAGTGCTGAGACCAGGCCCAGCTCTCATGGGAAGCCCATCACCCAGGGCTTTCTGCCTAAAAGAGGTCCAAGAGCCACGATCCCAGGAACAGGCTGCCTTTCTCCAAGGGGCCCTAAGCCCAAATGGTGGGTAACTGGGGGATTTCAGGATGGATGTGGGCCCCTGGGGGGTGCAGATGACCAGGCCACAGGAACCATCTCCCAGGATGCACTGAAGGCAGAACCCGTGGGAATCACTTGGAAGGAAGACCTTACTAGAAAAACACAATGATATGTATATCAGGACATTTCTAAGAACAGCAGGAGAAGAACCATGGTGGTTTCCAAGAAAACGGCTTTTTAAATGTTAAGAAAATCTGCAGGCAGCAAAGGAAAAAAATAGATAAATTGGAATACCTCAGAATTTAAAACTTGTGTGCATCTAAGGACACTATCAACAGAGTGAAAAAGCAACCCATGGAATGGGGGGAAATAGATGCAAAGCTTATATCTGATAAGGGTTAATATCCAACATATATAAAGAATTCCTACAATTCCACAACAGCCCCTCCCCAAACAATATGATTAAAAGTGGGCAAAGGGGGGACTTCCCCTGGTGGTGCAGTGGATAAGACTCCACGCTCCCAATGCATGGGGCCCAGGTCCAATCCCTGGTCAGGGAACTAGATCCCACATGCATGCCGCAGCTAAGAGTTTGCATGCTGCAACTAAGGAGCCCACGAGCCACAGCTAAGGAGCCCACCGGCTGCAACTAAGACGCGGTGCAACCAAATAAATAAATAAATATTTTTAAAAATGGGCAAAGGATTCAAGTTGACATTTCTCCAAAGAAGATATACAAATGGTCAACAGGAAAAGATGCTTAACATGTCTAATCATTAGGGAAATGGAAATAAAAACCACAGTGAGACACCACTTCATACCCATAGGATGTCTACTATATTAAAAAAAAAAAAAGACAATGACAAGTGTTGGTTAGTATGTGGGAAAATTAGAACACTAGTGCACTGTTGTGTTAGGAAATATAAAATGATGAAGCTGCTGTGGAAAACAGGATGATGGTTCCTCAAAAAACTAAAAGTAGAAGTACCAGATGATCCAGCAATTTCACACCCAGAAGAACTGAAAGCAAGGTCTTGAAGAGAGATTTTCACACCCATGTTCATAGCAGCATTATTCACAATAGCTAACACGTGGACGCAACCCGGGTGTCCATCGACAGATGAACGAATAAGCAAAACGTGGTAATCCAATAGAATGTGATTCAGCCTTACAAAGATAGGAAATTCTGACACCTGCTACAACATGGATGGACCTTGAGGGCATTATGCGGAGTAAAAGGAGCCAGTCACAAAAGGATAAATTCTGTATGATTCCACTTAGACAAGGTGTCTGGAGTTGTCAAATCACAGAGACAGGAAGTAGACTGGTGGTTGCTGGGGGTTGGGGGAGGGGAGGGAATTAGTGTTTAATACGGATAGTTTCAGATTTACAAGAGTTATGGGGATGGATGGTGGTGATGACTGCACAACTATGTGAGACTTCATACAACTGAACTGTACACTTGAAAATGGTTAGGATGCTAAATTTTATGGTATGTGCATTCTAACACAATAAAGAAAAACATCTTGCATTAAAATACAAAAACACTATTGAACTAAAAATATTAGATAAAATAAGTACAAGATTCCCTTTCGTCAATTTGGAGGAAATCTGGAAATCTGCCAACCCGGGGGACAGTCAGCAGCTTTGGGTCCAACATCAGCGGGGTCCCCAAGCGTCCGGGAGACGAGACCCCCCTCCACTGACAACGAGGGAACAAACCAGGGAGTCCCACCCTCTTTTCCTCTTTCCAGCATCTGAGTCAACGCTGATTCTGTTCCTTTGCCCCAAAACAAAACCTGAGCTGCATGGCGCAGGACTGGTTTATCCCGCAGACGTTGGCAGGCGGGCCCTGCCCCTGGGCACCATCTGCTCACAGCAGGGACAAGTTAGCACATTTCAGAGCCTCTCCGCTCCCCTCTGCTGCCCGCTCGTCTCTTGGCTCACCCTGCATCCTGGGGCGCAGCCCAGCACTCGTCTTCGTCCTTGGCTCTGGGCTTAAGGAGAAGTTTAAACTTTCTGCTTAAATGATAAGAAATTCGATCTGGCCAAGCACTTTCCCCAGATTTAGCCACTTATCCTGTTTTGTTTGCAAATATCAGGTGCATTCTCTCAAGATAAAAATGGCGAGAGGTCATTATCTGGCAGGGCCCTGTTTGGACTCCAGGCCCGGGGTCTGTGCATGCACTCAGTTTAGCGTGTGTAATGGCGGGGAATCCCGCAGGAGGCAGCACCCAGACACCCGTAGGGCCCCATCCAGGAGCACCCAAAGGTGAGCCTGGGGAATCTCTCTACATTTCTCCAGGAAGAGCCTGGAGAACTGAGGCTGGGGCCAGGCCTGAGCATCTCTGAGGGGCCCTTTCTTGGTGGGCTCAGGACCCTCTTCCAGGCCAGACCCTAGCGATGAGCTGATAGGAAGACCACCTGTGGACCAGCAGGCACAGATGCAACCAATTCCCCCCTCCTCCTCGGTACCACGTGCCCACAGGGCAGTCAACAAACTCGCCTTGAAAGATCCCTCAGCTACGAGATCTGCCCTTAGGACCAGCAAGTTGGTCCCAGCGCTGGCAGTTAAGAGCCAGATTCTAGTGTTGGTGACCTTGGGCAAATCTTTTCACCTCTCTGAGCCTGTGTCCTCATCTGTAAGATGGGAATGTTAAAGTAATATTCCCTCCTAGGGTTGGCTGTGACATTTAAATGAATTAATTTACATACAAAGCACTTAGAACAGTGCCTGGCACAGAATAAGCTCTATATGATGTTATTATTGTTACATTCTAATGAGTGGAGACAGACCTCCCCAGAAGTAAACCAATGCCTGAGATAATTTCAAAGACATAACATTTATGAAGAAAACAAAACAGGAAGGCAGACCTGAATTTGGGAGCATAGTAATATGCAAAATCAGGATATTCCTAATGACTGTGGGAGGAAAACCACAGTGGTTTCCAATTGAGTGGTCTTGCAAATTTTAAGATTTAATTACCCAAGTAATACACGGGTTACACATAATACCTTCTCCATATGAAAATCTGAAACATCACACATAAGGCTGACCTGAAGCAGCTCCAGAGAGGGTGTGAGGCTCACCCAGGACCCCACCCTCATCCCTGGCACCTATTTTTATTGATTCGTGCCTGCGTCATCTTGCTCCCAGAGAGATGAGTTAGTTCACGATAGAAAAGAGAAGTTGCCTTGGCCAGTCATAAAGAGATTTATAAGTTCTCTGATCTGTTAATTAGATAAGTTCTTTTGAGTCCATACTGAGACCTGCTCTCTGGGGGGACCATTCCCAGGCAGGACCCCCCTCCCCAGCACGGCTATTTCTGGCTTCCTCTGAAAAGAGTCATAACGACAAGGCAGAAGGGCTTTTTCTTACCGTCCTCCGTGGCTGCAAACCTAATACCTCTTTCCAAAGCATTAGCTCAGCGTGGTGGAGGCCAGGTCCAGGGATCCACTTTTCTTGATTAAACAGAGAATGCACTTGCTGACCAGAAGTTCTGGATTCCAGACTTGGTGTTGGACTGGATGCAGTGTCTGTAGGGCCCCGCTGGCAGGGGCGCCAGTGCAAGTCAGCCCTGGGGATGGTGACCAGGAGTGCATGTCCTGTCCCCAGCTCACAGGTGTGAGTGGGCCAACACAGGAACGGGCCTGAAATGTGGGGCTTTCCTCTCCTGTTTCTGAGAACGCCTCCCTCATCACCAGACTCCAAACTCTCAGGCTTCATTTTGGTTTCAAATGTTAGCAGAGGCAGACTGGGGCCAAAATAGTCCAGGACAAAGAGACTCACTCTTGCTTGTCACTTCTTAGCCCAGCCATGGCGATGACCAACATTGTCTTCCCAAAGGACACAAAGGCTACTCTGCCCAGCAGCAAAGGTGAGGGCGTCTGCTCTCTTCCCCAAGTGAGGAGGGTCCTGGGGTGTCGGAGCAGCTGGACCTTCAGCACTCAGTCCAATCCTCTTGCTTTCAGATGAGGAAACTGAGGCTCAGAGGGGGTTGGTTTCCCCAGGGCCGTCACAGGGCTTCCAGACTCCCGGGTTCTGCTGCTGGCATGGAGACCACAGCTCCTCCTGTAGCATCTGGAATGCAAGGGAGTGGATTACCTTGAGAGACAGCACAGGATCACAGTTAAGTGCACAGGCCCTGGGCTCAGTCTGCCCAGCCTCGGCCTCTGCTTGGCCACTTACCAACCCCAGGACACCAAACAGCCATTTAATTCCCATTTAATAGCCATTCCTCCTCAGGGAGTTCATTTGTAAGACGGATATAAAAATAGAAGCTGTTTCATACAATAGAGCCCAGTATCTGACACGTGGTTAAGCGTTCAATAAATTCTGGATATTATTGTTATTAATTTTGACATCTTTCACTGAGACCTCTTTGTGAATTAGAGAAAATTTATATTCTGGGGAAGGAAATGAGAGCCTTCCTTTGCTATCTGTGGCCAGGTCTGTAAATCTGAAATATTGCTTCAGTTGCCGTTAGCATCCAATCATGCCTATAGATAGTATATAAATAAAAAAGTCTATCTGTGATGACTATTTCTAGATGTAGATACCTCGGCTCCTCTAGAAGAGGATATTTGATATGATTTCCTTAATGACTGTATGCCAAATCCATCCTATAAAAACACCAAATCACTTCACACCCACTAGGATGGGTAGAGCAGCATTGTTTACAATAGCTCGAAGGTAGAAATGACTCAAATGCTCACCCTGGATGAATGGACAAACAAAATGTGATATATACACACAATGGAATATTATTTGGCCACGAAAAGAAATGACGCCTGCTACAGGACAAATATTCTATAATTCCATGTATATGAAATATTAAGAATAGGCAAATCCATAGAGAGCAAGTAGATGGGTGGCTGTCAGGGGAGAAAGAAGCAGGGAGTGAGGAGCAATGGCTTATTGGTGTGGGGTTTCCTTTCGGGGGTGATGAAAATGTTTTGGAACAAGATAGAGGGGTGGCTGTACAACATTGTGAATGCCTTCGATCCCACTGAATTGTTCACTTTAAAATGGTTAATGTTATGTGAATTTCACCTCAATAAACACACACACACACACTCGTTACCCATCTATGAGGAACTTCCGTGGAGATGGCAGATAAAAGCATGAGGCACTGATTTAGGTTGGGCCACATCTTAAGTTAAAAACAAAAGAAAAAAATAACCCTTAAGGGTCTCTGTATCTTTTTCAGAATCTGGCAGCTTCAACCACAAACCTTTCTTTTGGAAAGGAAATTATGGTAGCTGAATGGGATGTAAATGGGATAAACTTTGTCAGGTAAAAATCCTGGAGAAGGGAAAGGGAGGTGGGAAGACACAAAGGTGATGGATGTTAACTAGACTTACTGTGGTGATCATTTCTCAATCTATACAAATGGCGGATCCTGATGCTGTACACGTGAAACTAGTATATGTTAATTACACCTCAGTTGAATAAACAAGACACAAAGGAGTTAGTCTCATCTCTCCTAGTACAGCATCAATTGGTGATTGTAAAATTAAAACATGATATTTTATAAAAGCCAAAAAAATGATAAAAATTAAAACAGAATTTTAAATACTCCTGTAGAGATATCAGGCCCTAGTTTGAGAAATGCTGGCTGGGACGTGAGCTGAGTTAGCACCTGGCCCCATACCTTCCAGCCCACCTGTGCCAGTCAGGGCTGCAGGCCGGGCGCCAGGAGTATGGGCTGTGTGTTCCAGGTGCCTCCCATCTCTCACCTCCTTCCACCTCCCGGAGCCCTGTCCCACCCGATTGTATCGAGGCCTCCTTTACAGAATAACTAAGTTATTCTGAGTAACTCAGAACCCTCCGTTCCAACGAGACCACGCATGCCTGTGTGGTGGGGCAGAGGTGCCCAGATAGGCCTCAAACAAGACACCACAGACTCCAGTTCTCCAGGTGGCCTGGCCCCGAGTGGCCGTGTGACCCTGAGCACCTCCCTCAGCCTCAGTGCCCCCCGAGGCCCCATCTTTAAGATGAAGCAGTTGATCACTGAGTGAGCCTTGAGATCAGGATGCTCTAAAGTTCCAAGGATTCCTACCGCTTGGAAAAAGTGGCCCCGGGCTCCACTCCCTGCTCCTCCCCAGGCTCCGTGGGGCTCGGTGTGCTCACCTGTAGCATGGGGAGAAAGATGCTCACCCCTGGCCCACACAGCAAAAAGACATTTGACTATCTTACAAATTCTAAATACCTTTTCCGTGAAATTTCTCAGTATTGTCATAGCAACTCGTCAAATCTAAGCATATTTGAATGTGATCTCCCATAATTTGAAATTTAAATAGTATCGTGGTTCTGTATATTATGTTAAAAAATTAAGTATGGAAACCTTTCTTCGTCTGTGAATGTTTGAATTAAAAGAAAGTAATGGAAGGATTGATTAAAAAAAAAATTAAAAAGTTCTCCACTCTGGATGATGCGTCGGATGAGCTATGAGTCCTGGGAGGCCCCACCAGCCAGGTAGGTGTCCTGGGGGCTGACAAACATGCTGTCTTAGCAGGAATTTTCAGGGACCGACTGCCAGGGGAGTGTGCTCAAACCTCTAATCCAGGGACCCAAATGGGACATCAAATTAGGTAAACCACCAACAGCTCCTGCTCTGGCCCACTCCCTCACCTGCTTCCCCAGCCAGATCCCTGGCTATGAAGGGGACCCAATGCTGGAGTCACCCCGGAGGCGGCTCAGGACCCAAGGACAAAAAGCCTGGATTTGGTCCCATCTAGATGACCTTGTTCATGTGGGAGAGCCTTCTGGAATTAAACTCCATCTTACCCCATTCTGAGGCTCCATGCTTTCGACGCCACACAAGGACATGCTCGCTGCCCATGTCTTTGCCTGGGAATCTCCCAGAAGTTCTCAGCACAGATGAAAACCTCTTGTGAAGGCGGGAAAGTCCCCAGGCCTAGGGAGCTGGGCTCTGCGACTCTGGGTCCCCATCGCGTGAAGGCATACAGGCCTTGTCCCATCAGGACCAATGGCCAAGTCAGCATGTGGGGTGACACAGCCATGGGTCCCCATGGGCAGGACAAAAAGCAAGAGACTGTGGCAACCCACAATGTGGCATCTCAGCCAGGAGTGAAAAAATACAGCAAAGAGCAGCCTACAGAAGGATGTGTCTCTTTTTTTCTGTGCCGACCCTCGTGGCTGCCCGGCCTCCCATGACTGGGTGCCTTTGTCTGTGGGATCCAGTGGAGAAACTGATCTGCCTGGATTGCAATGCCTGGGACAAGGAAGCAGTTAAAAGCTCAGAAAAGGGAAATTCCACTAAACATTGAGATAGTGGCAAAGTAAAGTTAACCTGGATGAACCTTGAGGGCATGATGCTAAGCGAAATAAGCCAGGCACAGAGGAACAGATGCCATATGATCCCACTTACATGAGGTCCCTGGAGGAGCCCAATTCATAGACAGAAAGCAGAAGAGAGGTAACGGGGGTTGGAGGAGGGGGATGGGAAGTTAGTGTTCAATGGGGGCAGGGCCAGTGTCATCAGATTGCTTAATTTTCAAAAGAACTAGAAATCCTGATTTCTAGGTTAAGTTCATTGGGAGTGAATTCAAAAAGTTAAAAAAATACTTTGTAATCTAACACTACGCAGGCCAAACAAAACCCATTTGTCGGTTAAAAAAAAAGAGGCTGTCATCTGAGGCTTCACCCCTGAATATGAACTTGAACTGAAGTTAGGGGGCTGTGGATCTCACTTTCATTCATCACAATATTTTGTCTACTCTGAAGGTACAGCTAGGTTGTCTGCTGTCACGATCGCTCCTGTGGTGTGTACAGGAGGTCCAGTGCCCTTTGCCTGTGTTTTGGGACCTCACCTGGCTGTCCCTCTGTCCCTATGGGGACTTGTCTGCCCCATGGCTACAGGTGTGAGGATAATCCAGACCCACCCAGACCTGGCTCAGTCTGAGCTCCTGACCCATCCCACCACATTATACTTAGGCCTGTTCTCATATTCCTGCCCCATTGCTGAAAGCAGGAA
>NW_006774127.1:2945235-2946344 GCF_000442215.2 Lipotes vexillifer
GAATGCATGAATGCATGCATGCATGAATGAATGGAAGGATGGGCGAGTGGGTGGATGGATGAATGAATGACTGGGTGGGTGGGTGGATGAACGCACATGAATGAAGGAAGAGGGTGAAGGCCCCTCTCCTACCCCTGTGGCACTCAATCACCTGGACTCCTAAGCAGTGTCGCTCAGCTCCCGGCACTCTCTCCTCCCCGTGTCTGCTCCCGCGACCAGCCCTCCGCTGCCACCCCTCCTCGCCCTTTACCCCCGCCGCTGCCCCGTTTCCTCTCCTCCCTTCTCTGGCTTAGTTCCCGGCGCAGAACTCCCTCCTCCTTCTCAGGCTTCACCCCAAATCAAACGGCCTCGCGCTCCTCGGGTTCTGCACACGGAGGCTGGGAGATAGGAGTGCTTTTTCCCACCAGAAGCATCCGGCACACTGCAGCCAAGCTCAGCCACAGAACAGAGAAGACTTTACGCTTGAAACCAGGGGGACCAACCATGATGGAGTTGGTCATGAAACACTAGTTAGAAAAAGAAAAATTATAAAAAGTTAAAAGGCAGGGCTTCCCTGGTGGCGCAGCGGTTGAGAGTCCGCCTGCCGATGCAGGGGACACGGTTTCGTGCCCCGATCCGGGAAGATCCCACATGCCGCGGGGCGGCTGGGCCCGTGAGCCACGGCCGCTGAGCCTGCGCTCCGCAACGGGAGAGGCCACAACAGTGAGAGGCCCGCGTACCGCAAAAAAAAAAAAAAAAAAAAAAAGCTGAAAGGCAAACAAGTTGGGATAATATTTGCCACAAGCCTGACCCACAAAAACTAAGTAGCCTTATCATATCAGGATATCACACAAATCAAGATGAAAAATACTAAGACATAATCAAAGTAAGTTATTTTAAATATATATATATAATGAATAATTGTATGATACATATGACCACACACACTAGAAAAAAATGAATAAAAACAAGATACCATTGCTTTGTCTATTAATTTAACAAAAGAAACAATGATAATATTTTTGTACTGTGGGCCTCTCACTGTTGTGGCCTCTTCCATTGCTAAGCACAGGCTCCGGATGCGCAGGCTCAGAGGCCATGGCGCACGGGCCCAGCCGCTCCGCGGCATG
>NW_006774127.1:2946503-2974707 GCF_000442215.2 Lipotes vexillifer
GCATCGGCAGGCGGACTCTCAACCACTGCGCCACCAGGGAAGCCCAACAATGATAATATTTGAAGGTGTTAGAAAAATGGCACCAATAGACTTGCTTGATGCAGCATTGCCACAAAGCTTCAATTTGTAAAAAATGCAGTATCTGTGAAGTGCACTAAAGGGAAGCACAGTAAAACGGGGTATACCTGCAGTGGTCCAGCTTTATTCTTTTGTATGTGGCTGTCCGGTGTTCCCAACAACATTTATAGAAGACACTGTCCTTTTCCCATTGTATAGTCTTAGCTCCTTTGTTGTAAATCAATTGACCATATAGTGTGGGCTTATTTCTGGCTCTCTGTTCTATTCCATTGATCTATTTCTGTTTTTTCTCTCTGCCAAATACCATACTGCTTTTATTACTATAGTTCCATAGTATAGTTTGAAATCAAGGAGCATATGCCTCCAGTTTTGTTCTTTCTCAAAATTGTTTTGGCTATTTGGGGTCTTTTGTGGTTTCACAGAAATTTTAGAATTCTTTGTTCTATCATTTTTGAATTTTGAGAGGGATTGCATTGAATCTGTAGATTGCTTTGGGTATTATGGACATTTTAACATATTAATTCTTCCAATTCATGAACACAGAATATCTTTCCATTCATTTGCATCTTCTTCAGTTTCTTTCATCAATGTCTTATAGTTTTCAGTGTACAGTTAGTTCTTTCACCTCCTTGGTTAAATTTATTCCTAGGTATTTTTTTCCTTATGATGCAATTGTATGTAGTGGTTTCATCTAGTTGAAGAAATTATGGATAAATATTTTTCTTTTTATTGTTTCCTGTAATATTGCCCTGATGCACCTATATTTCCTCAATATTCAGAAAAAGACATTTTTTAAAGGAGGGGAAAAGGAAAGAAAGAACTAACTAAGCAAACATAGCATGCAGAAAGCCACCTTCATTTGCACACCTGAGCCAGGTCCCTGGTGACGGAGGAAAGAGAGTTGAGAATCAAGCTTCCCAAACAACATTCCCTCCAAGCACAAGACTTGGGACCATGGTTAGAGGTAGTTCTGTGACCCCAAGCAAGTTACTTAATCCCTCGGAGACTTTATTTCTTTATCTGCAAAATGGGTGAATAACACCAGTACTTACAAGCTTGCTTCGAGGGTCTAATGCTGAACTGTCCAATATGATAGCCGCTAGCAACATATGGCTATTTCACTGTAAATGTATTAAACCTCAGTCTGTCAGTCCTACTGGTCACATTTCAAGGGCTCAATAGCCACATGTGGCTAGTGGCTCCTGCATTGGACAGAGCAGATACAGAACACGTCCATCAAGGTGGAAGGTTCTGTTGGACAGAGCTGGTTTGGGGCATGTGCAGTGCCCAGTCCATCATTAGGACCCAAGAAGGCCAGCTGTGATTATGATTCACTGTGAACTCTCAAATCTAGGCCCACTGCAGGGGTAAGGGAAATGAGGAGAAAGCCTCTTGCTGAGAACTTAGGAAAAGGAGAAAAAATAGTGGAGGTTTTGTTGCTGAGGAAAAGAGTACAGAGCTCTTATGACTTCAGCTACCCTCCAGGACGGATGCCCGTCAAATTCCTCCCTGGCATCAGCAGAAGACTCCAGCGGCAAACTTGTATGTTTCTCCCTTCTCCAGAGACAGAGGCCACCTCTCATAATGAAGTGCTCGAGAAATATGTGGTTACCTTCACTTCTTGGGATTGGCAAGGGGAATAGCTTTCCCTCAATTGGATACAAAATTTCTGAAACACAAAAAATGTTGCTGTGATAACCTTCATTTGTTTTAGGCAATTCTGTTTCAACTGCACTGATTTAAAAGGAGTGTGTGTGTGTGTAGTCAGCTCTTTGGGGAGCTACAGAGAAAGAACCAGAATTATTTTGCCCTTGGCTGTATCATCCTCATTAAAATCTGACTTTGTTCATTCCATGGAAGTTAAGCCTGGGGGACGAGGTGTGGGATAAATGTGCCTGGGATAGCTGCATTCAGTATTTCACACTTTAGCATTTCCCAAATTAGGGAAATGGGTCACCTCCTCAGGACTGCTTGATCCAGCTGCCGGCTCGGGGTCAGAAATGAAAGCAAACTGGGACCCCCACCGTAAGTCCTGTCCGCTGGACGCACATGGGGCGGGTGGGAGGGGGAGGGTGTCTGGCTGCTTATTGCACCTCAATACTAGCCCGCCCTGCGAAGTCCCATTTCAGCCCCTTAAGAGGCCCCTCTGGCAAGCGCATCTGTGTTGGATTCCACAGCTGCAATCACACTCACTGGGTGGTGTGAAGAGCTGAACATCAGGACTTTCCAACTCAACCCACAGGGACACTCTTCCCTCCCAGCCCCTGCCTCTGACTCCTGTCCACGGGGTCCCTCCATTCAGAGGGCCATCCACACAGTCCACGGGCAGCGTGAGGTTGACCTTTCAAGGGGTGGTTGAACCATCAGTGTACAATTAGCAGTTTCTTAGGTCGTTTGGGAGCACCCAGAAATGCCATCCTGGTGACAGAAGGAGTTATGATGCTCCTTATAAGAGCCTGGCACTGATGCCGTAAGTGGGTTACCAAGTGTCTCTTGCTCCTTGGGCAAAAAGTCTTGCGGGAGAAGAAGTGAAGCTGAACAGCTCGGGGAAGTGGGATACAAATGGGGCTTTTTGAACCTCTAGGTTACTGGTTCAGCTTGGGTCCCAGGGGAGACACCCAAAGGACCCCTACCCCCACTCTCCACAGGAGAAGCCGGGAGTCCTGGTCTGTCCTTGAGGAGGTGAGCACCAAAGAGCACCTGGCAGCTAAAAACCCAGGTCATCCCCATGGTCAATGTCAGTGGTATTTACCATCAGTCACTGACCACATCTTAAACGAGACCCCATTAGAGGATGCAATGTGGCACCCAAGGGCCAAGACCAGCCTGCAAAGTGTTTTGATTGGCCCATGCAGTTTGAGAAAAATTGTCCCTAACTGCCCATATTGAAAATTTTGGAGATTTCATGTGGAAAAAAAAAAAAAATCTGCATTTTCAGATTCCCTTGAAAAATGAGAATATCTGGCCACACTGAGCCCACATTCAGGCCCAGCAAGTGACCATGGGCCAGGCTTCAGGAGCAGCTACCCAGCACCCCCTTAGAGTTGGTCACGGTGCCCAGGGCCTCTCTCCCAGGGCTGCATCTGCTCAGATCCTGTGGACACCTAAATGCTCCATTCCTGTTCAGAAACTGCAGTCACTCCTGGAGGCAGCTCTGACCAGGAAGGACTCCTCGGGGCCCAGGCCTGAGACTCACGGCAGCTGTCCCAAATGTTCATGAGTACTTTCCCACACATGGCCTCACTTGACTCTCGTAAAAGCCCTCAGGAGGGAAACAGAACATGGTAATTACCTGCAGCAGGACATCATTTGGCGCAGATAAATCTGGCTCCATGATGGCCTGAAATTCCTGCAGAAGGAACCCCCGCTGGGAGGAATGGGGCACGGGTAATCAGATAAGGTGATCTGGCCTGGATCATTGGGGAACTTCTTGTTCCTGGGTGAAAGCGGCGATACAGGAAGACAGTTGGAACTGTAGAGTCAAAAGGAACTGGGAGAGAGTAGAGAGTTAGGGGCCAAATGGTGGGAGCTGATGGAGGGCGGAGGCGGGAGGCCATTACGGCCCAGCCAGGACTCAGCTCCGAGGGCAAGAGCGACCCCTGGTGGACGTGACGAAGCATGCTCCCCCGCTTTCACCGAATCTGAAAGCTGACGACAATCATGGTGAAAATGATGGACAGCTGGGTGGGCACCCACCACCATCCAACGTACAAAACACGTGATTTTAAATACCTCTCACAACAATCCTGTGATTAGTGCTACTATCATTATTCCTTTTTAACCGTTGAAGAAACGCAGGTTCTGAGAATCAAACTAATTTCTTATCATATCCCATGGATGTGCTGGATTAGAGCAGAAGCGCCCTGGCTCCTCCACCCAGGGCTGACCCACTTCAAAAACAAAAGCAGATCCAGCAATTCCACTGCTGGGTATACGCCCCGAAGAACTGAAAGCAGGGCTAGATATCTGCTCATCCATGTTCATTAGCAGTATTATTCGCAAGAGCCAAAAGGATAGAAGCAACGCAAGTGTCCATCAGCGGATGAATGGTGGTCCATCCATACAATGGAAGATTATTCAGCCTTAAAAAGGAAGACAATTATAACACATGCTGCAACATGGATAAACCTTGAGGACATGATGCCAAGTGAAAGGGCCAGTCACAAAAGGTCAAATACTGTATTTCCACTTAGATGAAGTCCCTAGCAACATCAAATTCATTGAGACAGACAGTAGAATGCCGTAGGTGCCCTAGAGTAAGGTGCCAGGGGCTGTGGGAGGGGGGAGTGGGGACTGAGTGTTTAATGGGGACAGAGTTTCAGTTTAGAAAGATGAAAACTTTCTGGAGATGGATGGTGGTGTAATGTGAATATACTTAACTGACCTGTATGTTTTCCCTTTACTGAGCAAGGATCAGATGCTCTCTCTCCCTTCTCTCACACTTCAACCTTCCTTGCCTCACGACACTCATGAAAGGAAAGACTTTTGCTGCTGGGCCCTTGAGAGGGAAACAGAACATGCCCTGTTCCAGGCAAGGCTGGTGGGTGCAGGCATCACTCATCTCTCTCCCCCAGAGCAGGGCGGGAATCCATTCCGTCACTGCAGACTCTGGCTCAGGGAGGTTCAGGCTTGGGGGCGGGAAGGGGCTCATCTCTGGCTTGCTCATCAACCTGGCGCCAGCATCACCCCAGCTGAACAACCTCTACACGTTTATCACCTTCCCTTCCATCCCCGCTCTCCAGAGAGCGGTCAGGCCCTTCCAGCCGGGACCTGGGGTGCAAGGTCTCCTCTGAGCATGGAGAACGGGTGGTTGAAGGTTCCATGGGGCAGCAGGGTCCCAGATGCCTTTGTGACTAAAGGAATTAGACTCCTCACAGCTCGTCTTACAATCAGCCACCGAGTTGCTAGCTTGATCCAAGAATTCTCTGCAAACTCTGTAAAAAATACATCCTTGGTCTTGCCTGTTTGGACCACAGTCTTTCATATTTTTGCCTTCAACGAGCTCCTTCTCAGCCTGATTTACAACAAACTGGCAACTTTTAAAATGTACAATAGTCAACACTTTCTTCACCCAGAGAAAACTTTTCCAGGGAGAATTCCCCCACCCAGTCAACTGAGAACCACATGAAAAGGGCAACTTCATTTACTTTACAAAATAATAATGTTTACTGAAACATCAGTTTGTCTTATTCTTGCTGCTGGAGCCAAAAGAGTGAGGCAGGTCATGTTTTTTGCACCCCTTGCTCCTGGAGTGCCCTTGTCTGCAGGGGGCAAAGATACATGAGCCAGGGGCAGATTGCTTCAGCTCAGCCCCAGCTCCATCTAATTTACTAAATCTGAGCACAGCCCTCAAGCCTCAAGTTTCCCCATCTGTAAAGTCATGGAGTTAATAACTGTAACTACATCACATGTCACACAGTGCTGGGCACAGAGGAAGTCCTTTAAGAAATGTTATTATTGTTATTTAGTAATAAGGACAATGCATGATTTTTTTCTCTTCCTCACTGTAGGCTTTTCGATGGAGAACATGGAGAGGAAGAAAGGACGTGAGAGGACTAAGGGGTGACATAGTAGATGCTGTTGGTGCCTCACCCTACCCTCTTGACCGCACCAGAGGGGTTTACCCAAAGTTTGTACATGATACACTTGGGGCTTGATCCGAAGCAATCTGGCCTTAGCACACTTAGCTTTGTGACTTTGACGGACAACTCCACGTGCCAGGAAGGCTGGAAGTGCTGGGGAGGCAATGGCCCCAGGTTGAGCATCCCTCAGCCAATCAGGGACAGAAGTTGGTGGATATTCTTACACAGTCTGGAAGCCGCAAGTCCAAGGTCAAGGTGTCAGCAGGGTTGGTTCTTTCTGAGGCTGTGAGGGATAATCTTTTCCAGGCCTCTCCCCTACCTGCTGGGGGTTGGCTGGCCATCTTTGGTATCTTCTGGCATGTGGATGCATCACCTCAGTCTCTGCCTCATCTTCACATGGCCTTCTCCCTGTGTTGTGTCTGTGTCCAAATTTCCCCTTTTTATAAGGACACAGTCATATTGAATTAGGGCTCACCCTAATGACCTTATTTTGACTTGATCACCTCTGTAAAAACTCTATATCCAAATAAGGTCATTTTCCGGGGTACTGGGGGTTATGACTTTGACATATCTTTTTTTGGGGGGTGGGCATAACCCAAGCCATACCATGTGCTAGGAGTTCTGCGCTTGCTATGATGAGGATAGGAAGAGGACAAACACAAATAAATAACACAGGCCACTGACAGCTTCCTCTGCCTTCACCAACATCATCATGACCTTGGTCTGAATCAAGTCCTTAGGAAACCCTTCACGGCACCCCTCTCTCTCCAAGCCATTTCTGCTACCCAGCTTCAGGGAAGCTTCTCTGAGAATCAGGGGGATGTTGCTGAAGCTTCAGTTTTCAGAAACATGTGTGTGTGTGTACTACTGGTGTGGTTAATTGCCACCAACCACCTCAATGAATTATTAATATTTGAAACCAGATATAGCATTTTACAAATTGTTTACAATTCACAGGTGGAAGCTGCATAAACACGACTGATGACTGTGCACTGGGAATCAGCAGTGCACTCACCCTCGCCAAACGTATTTTGTCAGGGTCGGCTCACTCTCTTTCCTTAGATCCGGAGCCACAGATTTCCTCGTGGGCCTGCTAAATCTCATGTTATGGCATTGATATATTTTTTTGTCCTTTTCTGGGTGATTCTGAGACATTTGAATATGTGTTCAATGTATATTACAGTGAATACGAAAAGCAAATACCTTACTTTCCTTGTGGAGTTAATTTTTTAAAGGGAAAATAAAAGAAAATGCAGGATGTTCGTCAAATCTGGATAATATGATTTTATTTTTTAACAGACTGACATTCTTGATGACACTGTGTACACTTGCCTATGTTGTCAGACCGTGGATCAAGAGGCATCATGTGAAGGGAAGTTATGTGGTATTTTTAAAAATCATGTGAATTCACTACTTGTAATCCCACATTCTATTCCCATGAACCCCTTTTTAGCATGGACTTGGTTCCCCAACTATGGCACCTAGCCCCAAATTGGGGTTTCAGTCCAGATTTATCCATTGGAAATAGGATGTGGTGGGGAAAGTAAATAAAAAGTAGAGAAGTATAAAATGAAGAATTACAGGGTGAGGGGCGAGAGGCTGTGGAACCAGCGGAACTGCCTGGAGGCTTAGCAGCCCCACGTGGAGAGCGAGGCCTCCGCCCCCAGAGAGTGGCCCGGGCTCAGAGCATCTGGAACTTTCTCTATGGGCATCACAGAATCTGTGGCCTCGGGAGAGGCCAGTATGGGTAAGATGGGGACAGGCAGGATGATGACCCCCCAAGTCCCTTCTGCAAGATGCACAGAAAGTATCAGCAGACACCAATCATTGTTTGTGCTCGACAAATATGCCTCAAATCTTGAGACAGCATGTGTGTCCAGAGCGGTCAGGTGGTCACCAGGCCCTGGCCTCAGGACCTCACAGCAATGACCATGCTCCCAGCCCCACATCATGCCCTGCCATGAAGATGGGGTGTCCGACCGTCGAGACACAAGGAGTGGAGTCCAACTGCGAGAGTTACCCAACTACAAAGTCAGAGGGGACAGTCCTCTCGAGAGCATTTTCACTTCTGATACCAATTGCAAGTTCGGGAGATTCCCCGAAACTCCTCTCAAGTCTGGTAATTTGCTGAAGGACTCACAGAACTCACTGAGAACTGTTGTACCCACGACTATGGTTTATGATATCAAGGATCCAGAAGAAAGTCAGCCAAGGGAACTGGCACATGGGCAGGTCCAGGAGGGTTCCGTGTACAGAGATTCTGCTGTTCCCTCCCATGGAATCACACAGGTGACATCATGCACAGAGAATTGCCAACCATCATGCTCCAGTGCCCAGGGTTTTTGTTGGGGCTCCATCATACACAGCCCAGTGGCTTTGCTCTCTCTAGCCCCTCCTGGAGGGAGGGCTACACCTGCCCCAAACCCTGACAAAGATGCTCCTCGACTAAACTTTAGTCACTAAGAAAGCTCAAGGCAGCCAAAATAATGTGCTGCTTGAGATACACTCTGGCCCAACGCCTGCTTTGCCTAACAGTTCTCATGAAACAGTCCCCTCACCCACTCTTTGTCATTTTCCACTCCCCTGACTCTGCTTGAGCCCCTGCCCATTCCTCATGAATGCTTTCTCACCCTCCCTTTAAAACATGCCCAGTCACCTCTGCACTGATCAGGGTTGAGCTCAATTTATACAGAAGCCCCTCCTGTATAAAGAGCCTGAATAAAATCTGTCATGCTGCCCATCACCAATGTCTGGCTCTGTTTCTCTTTGGTATAAATTACAATAAATCACACTGTTCAACGGTCTGGTGGCCAGAGCCCCCGCAAACAAAGACACTCCTATCAGGTAGGACATTCCAGGAGCCTAGAAAAATCACCCCCCAGTAGCCCAGGGCAAAGGGCAGCTGTCTCTCGGGGTAAGGTTAATTCTTCACGCCACGTGAGGGCAGCGCTCCGGGCCCTGGCCTGGCAGAGAACAGCTTGGAGAGCTGTGGCTTGGGTGGGCTTCCTGGACCTGCCGGCCCTGGGATGTGGAGACAGGAAGAGGAGCCTGTGGCCTAGGGGCAGTAGGAGCCAACAAGGGGACAGCAGAGAGTGGCCATGGCGGTCAGCAGTCCTCTCAACTGCAGCCGGGAAAGAGAAGGGTCTGGGGTCCTGCAAGGACAGCCAGACACCACTGACTGGGCTTCTTTATGGTGCCCCCTGGATGAAAACGCTAAGGACACTTAACGTGAGACCTACCCTCTTAACAAATTTGCAAGTGTACAACACAGTGTTGTTAACTATAGGCAAAATGTTGAACAGAACTAGAACTTATGGAAAGACCTTTTACAACCCCCTTTAAAGATGAGAAAACTGAGGTTTGGAGAGGGCAGTTGACCTGCCCAAGACAGGAAAGTCAATATGTGGAGATGTATACGGTACACAGAATTGCCTGGGGCACCTCATTCCGCGTGCTCCTTAAAAACACCTCTCACTGCACTTAGGGGCAGGTCTTATTAGGACCATTAGAGCTGAGAAAACCGACTCAGAGAGACGACGGGGCTTGCCTGGGATCACGCAGCTTCTAAACACAGCTGAGTTGGAACTGCATCCCAGCTCTTCTGCGGTTGCCTGGCACTGTCTGTGCAACGTGCATGTGCCCGTCCCAGAACATGCTGGAGGATGGGGCGGGAACTGCGGCCCCTGCAGTCCAAACACAGGGTCCCAGCCATCACCATGTCTCCCTCTGCTGGAGTTGGTTGGCTTTTAGGATACAAAGCAACTCAGCCGCTTAAACAAGACACATGTCTAAATGCTTTGCCAAAAAGAGATCCAGACACATGTTAATAAATCTCCAAACTGTTTCCCTAGTGATGGGCATATGGTGACATGAGAACATGAGTTCGTAAGGCAGTAACAGTGAGCCCCTCCGCTGTGTCTTATTTGCACGTTAGTGTTTTCTTGTTTGTTTGTTTATTGTCCCCCTTCCCTGGAAGGTTAGCTTCATGGCAGTGGGGATCTTGTGCCTTGATCAACACTATCTTCAGCAGCTGGAACGACAAAAGTTGTATTCAATTAATGATATCCCACCCACAGACACACAAAGGGCCCTTTATGAGAAACACGTGCTTAAGCTCCAGCCCAAACCCCCAGCTTTTAAAAAGAAGAATTTGATCAAATGTGACCTCGATCAAATCGGTCCGAAGCCCTGAACATATAACCAAATCTTTCCTCATTTGCTTTTAACTTGGACAACGTTTAATTCGGTTGCTTATGATAATATTTGTTTTAAGAAGGGTTCCATTACATCCTTGTTAACACATTTTGGTTTTGTGGACTCTGGTTTTCTTGATTTTAACTACAGCCTTCTTCGATTCATTGTTCTGCCCTCTGCTATGATGCTGTGGTTTTCACTCCAGGATTTCTGTGCCCTCTGACTTGCCTTCCTCTGGTGACACCTACAGGAAGCTGCAAAATTTATGCCCACAAACAGAATTACCAAGGAGTCTGGAGAACTCAGGGTTCCATGGGAAATAAATATTCTGGCATCTATACACACATAAAAATTATTTAAATTTCTTATTTACTTATTATCAAGACGCTTAATACATTATACAGTCTTTAACCAAAAATTCTCCTAGTAACTTACAATTTTTTTTAAAAAATTGTGGGGGGTGGAGTCAAGATGGCGGTGTGGGAAGACGCTGACTTAGCGTCTCCCCACAACTAGGGTGGCTGCCAGCCGCTGGGGCGTGACCCTGATGCCCAAGGAGGGAAGAACCCCCAAGTGAACTGGTAGGACGTCGGGGGACTGAGGGGGGAGAAGTGGAGGCTAGACAGGATCGTGCCCCTGAGGCCCCAAGATCAGGAAAGGCCGGTGGGAGGGGCCCTCCGGGAGGAGCGGGAATAAGTGGAGGGTGTTTGCCCCGCCCACTCGAGCCCAGGAGGCCTGCTGGGCTCCCAGGTGAGGTACCCACCCTCTGAGACCAGGGTGGGGGGCATGCCTGGGCCCCTTCTGTTCTGTGAGCCTAAGCCCCACCCCCCACAGCCCTCAGCCCTGAGGGTCCTGAGCATTGGCCCCGCCCACCACCCAAAGCTTGCAGCCAAGCCCTTCCCCCTTTTTTTCTTTTTTCTTTTATTTTTCTTTTCCCTCCTCCTCTTTTTTACTATAGTGATGTGGTTGTACCTTCCAGTGTTGATTCATCTATATTTTTATTTTTATACTCTTTCTAACATATCTGTTAGTTTCTTAGTCTAATCTTATTTTTTACTTTGTTATTGTTCTCTCTCCTTTTTTTCCTTTTTGCCACCTCACACAGCTGTGGGATCTTGGTTCACAAGCCAAGGGTCGGGCAGAAGCTCCTGTGGTGGGACCTCTGAGTCCAAACCACTGGACTAAGAGAGAACCTCAGACCCCAGGGAACATTCATTGGAGTGAGGTCTCAAGGAGGTCCTCATCTCAGCACCAAGACCCAGCTCTACCCAACAGCCTACAAACTCCAGTGTTGGAAGCTTCAGGCCAAACAACCAGTAAGACAGGAACACAATCCCACGCATTAAAAAAAAAAAAAAACGAGATGGCAAAAGAATATGTCACACATGAAGGAGCAAGGTAAAAACCTACAATACCAAATAAATGAAGAGGAAATAGGCAATCTACCTGAAAAAGAATTCAGAGTAATGATAGTAAAGATGATCCAGAATCTCAGAAATAGAAGGGAGGCATGGATTGAGAAAATACAAGAAATGTTTAACAAGATCTAGAAGAACTAAAGAACAACTAAACAGAGATGAACAACACAATAACTGAAATGAAAAATACACTAGAAGGAATCAATAACAGAATAACTGAGGCAGAAGAACGAATAAGTAAGCTGGAAGACAAAATGGTGGAAATAACTGCCAAGGGGCAGAATAAAGAAAAAAGAATGAAAAGAATTGAAGACAATCTCAGAGACCTCTGGGACAACACTAAGTGCACCAACATTCAGACTACATGGGTCCCAGAAGAAGAAGAGAAAAAGAAAGGGCCCAAGAAAATATTTGAAGAGATTACAGTCGAAAACTTCCCTAACATGGGAAAGGAAATAGTCACCCAAGTCCAGGAAGCACAGATAGTCCCATACAGGATAAACCCTAGGAAAAACACACCAAGACACATATTAATCAAGTTAACAAATATTAAATTCAAAGAAAAAATATTAAAAGCAGCAAGGGAAAAACAAAAAATAACATACAAAGGAATCCCCATAAGGTTATCAACTGATTTCTCAGCAAAAACTCTGCAGGCCAGAAGGGAGTGGCAGGATATACTTAAAGTGATGAGAGAGAAAAACCTACAACCAAGATTACTCTACCCAGCAATGATCTCATTCAGATTCAACAGAGAAATCAAAAGCTTTTCAGACAAGCAAAAGCTAAGAGAATTCAGCACCACCAAACCAGCTTTACAACAAATGCTGAAGAAACTTCTCTAGGCGGGAAACACAAAAGAAGAAAAAGACCCATAAAAACAAACCCAAAACAATTAAGAAAATGGTAATAGGAACATAATAACCTTGAATGTAAATGGGTTAAATGCCCCAACCAAAAGACACAGACTGGCTGAATGGATACAAAAACAAGACCTATATATATGCTGTCTACAAGAGACCCACTTCAGACCTAGGGACACATACAGACTGAAAGTGAAGGGATGGAAAAAGATATTCCATGCAAATGAAAATCAAAAGAAAGCTGGAGGAGCAATACTCGTATCAGATAAAACAGACTTTAAAATAAAGACTGTTACAAGAGATAAGGAGCGACACTACATACTGATCAAAGGATCAATCCAAGAAGAAGATATAACAATTATAAATGTTTATGCACCCAACATAGGAGCACCTCAATACATAAGGCTAACAACCATGAAAGGAGAAATCGACAGTAACACAATAATAGTAGAGGACTTTAACAGCTCACTTACACCAATGGACAGATCATCCAAACAGAAAATAAATAAGGAAACACAAGCTTTAAATGACACAATAGACCAGACATATTTAATTGATATATATAGAATATTCCACCCAAAAGTGGCAGAATACACTTTCTTCTCAAGTGCACACAGAATATTCCTCAGGATAGACCACATCTTGAGTCACAAATCAAGCCTCAGAAAATTTAAGAAAAATGAAATCGTATCAAGCATCTTTTCTGACCACAACGCTATGAGATTGGAAATCATTTACAGGAAAAAAACTGTAAAAAAACATAAATACATGGAGGCTAAACAGTGTGCTACTAAATAACCAAGAGATCATTGAAAAAAATCAAAGAAGAAATTAAAAAATACATAGAAACAAATGACAACAAAAACACAATGACGCAAAACCTATGGGATGCAGCAAAAGCAGTTCTAAGAGGGAAGCTTATAGCAATCCAATCTCACCTCAAGAAACAAGAAAAATCTCAAATAAACAATCTAACCCTACACTTAAACCAACTAGAGAGGGCTTCCCTGGTGGCGCAGTGGTTGAGAGTCTGCCTGCCGATGCAGGGGACATGGGTTCGTGCTCTGGTCCGGGAAGATGCCACATGCCGCAGAGCAGCTGGGCCCGTGAGCCATGGCCGCTGAGCCTGCACATCCGGAGCCTGTGCTCCGCAATGGGAGAGGCCACAACAGTGAGAGGCCCGCATACCGCAAAAAAAAAAAAAAGAAAAAGAAAAAGAAATCCTAGACGGAATGTCCTTTACCTATAAATGCTTCAGTGTGCATACAGTGTTCTTTTTGAAAAAATTTTTATTATTTATTTTATTTATTTTTGGCTGCCTTGGGTCTTCGTTGTTGCACGCGGGCTTTCTCTAGTTGCGCCGAGTGGGGGCTACTCTTTGTTGTGGTGCACAGGCTTCTCATTGTGGTGGCTTCTCTTGTTGCAGAGTACGGGCTCTAGGCATGTGGGCTCAGTAGTTGTGGCTCGCGGGCTCTAGAGCACAGGCTCAGTAGTTGTGGCACACGGGCTTAGGTGTTCCATGGCATGTGGCATCTTCCCAGACCAGGGCTTGAACCTGTGTCCCCTGCATTGGCAGGCGGATTCTAACAACTGCGCCACCAGGGAAGCCCCCGATGTTCTTTTGTTTTTGTTTTTGTTTTTGCGGTACGCGGGCCTCTCACCTTGCGGCCTCTCCCGTTGCGGAGCACAGGCTCCGGACGCGCAGGCTCAGCGGCCATGGCTCACGGGCCTAGCCGCTCCGCGGCACGTGGGATCTTCCCGGACCGGGGCATGAACCTGTGTCCCCTGCATCGGCAAGCGGACTCTCAACCACTGCGCCACCAGGGAAGCCCCCGATGTTCTTTTAATAATACCCAACATCCTTAGAAATTCTTGACTACAAAGCAGGAAAACCTAGTGTTATTTATATGGAAAATTTTAGCTCTGGAATTTTGCATAAGTACATATAATATTCATGAAGTCTTTAAATTGCCCTGAAGTTACAGAACTGCAGCAATTAAAATCTTTATGCAAATGGAAAACTAAAAGTAGACAACTATACCATTATTTAAAAGTTGGCACATTTACCTCACATCTAGATGCGTATATTCATTTTGCTTTCCAAAAATGACTCAGGAACTAAGGAATTCAGTGTTGTCATTATCTATTTACTTAAATACACAGCTAAACTCACTTTCTCTAAATGCACAGGATATGTGTTGCCTAAGTGCTGAACAGCCCTCATGGATCCCTAGGGCACTGCTGAACATGTTTATTTCCAGAATTTCATTTTCTTCTGTCGCTAGAAGTGATTCATGTTTCTTAAAAAAAAAATCGCCTCGGCCTGACAAGCTAAGGGAATGGTGTGGTCATCATCCACTACACCTTCATGATGCTCTAAAAAAGCGCTGACTTTCAGGCCAGGTGGGGATCTCTCCTCCTCTAATTAGTCAGGCTTCTCTCCTCTGGGTTCTGTGACGTTAATGCCACTCGGCATCACCATCTTTTATTTGGGGAGCAATTGTGCGTCATTAGTGAAGGCTCAACTCCCATAAGAAGCAAAACCAGCAAGAAAATTCACCGTGTCCCGGTTTTCTAGGCAGCATCCTCCAAGATCACACCCAGGTGCTTAATAATTTAGCCTTTTGGGCAAAGTTCTCGTTAGAATAGGTCAAAAACATGAATAATTCAGGGCACTGGAGAATCATACTGCTCAGCTGTGCTGACACTGGCCAAAAATACCGTAAGCACTTATAAAGAGGCTCAAGGTGACTAGATCAGGTGGCTGAGTCATGATGACACCAAATTTGGTTAATGGGAATCCCAGGTCAGATCCAGTGGTATCAAACTACAGGCACTGCCTGCTACGTTTTACAGGTCGTTGAAGTCTGAAATATTTCACAAAGTAAAACTTCCAGCCAGGAAACCACACTCTATCTCTAGTCTTCTCTCTCCCTCTCTCTCTCTCTCACTTCCCCAGGTCACTCTTTCAATCCTCAAACCCCAAAACATCTTCATCCTCAGCAGGTGAACTTGCTTCTTCACTGAGAAAATAGAAACCATCAGAAGAGAGCTTTTTGCCCCTCCCCCAAACCCATTTGTCCACCACCAGCACCTGCAACCCACATACTCTGCCTTCTATCCTTATGTATAGGATGCTCCAGCCCCATCCTACCTAAGCCAGCTTCTCCATGTGGACACAGGACCCCATCACACTCAAGGACATCACTCCAATCACTCTCCCCTCAGTCATTGATTTTTCACTGTCTAATAAATCTTTCTAATTGGTGTACAAATATGCTGTTATTGATCCTATCTTTAAAGCTACAGGCAGACCTCTGAGATATTTCAAGTTTAGTTATAGACCACCACAATGAAGCGAATCTGGCAATAAAGTGGGTCACAATAACTTTTTGGTTTTCCAGTGCATATAGAAGTTGTTTACACTATACCATAGTCTTATTACGTGGGCAATAGCATTATGTCTAAAAAAATGTACATACCTTAATTTTTAAGATACTTCATTGCTAAAGAATGCTAACCATTATCTGAGCCTTCAGCAAGCCATAATAGTAGTGACATCAAAGATCACAGATCAGGGCTTCCCTGGTGGCGCAGTGGTTGAGAGTCCGCCTGCCGATGCAGGGGACGCGGGTTCGTGCTCCGGTCCGGGAAGATCCCACATGCCACGGAGCGGCTGGGCCCGTGCGCCATGGCCTCTGAGCCTGCACGTCCGGAGCCTGTGCTCCGCAGCGGGAGAGGCCACAACAGTGAGAGGCCCACGTACCGCAGGAAAAAAAAAAAAAACGATCACAGATCACTAAAACAAATATAATAATAATGAAAAAGTTTGGAAATTGCAAAAATTACCAAAATGTGACACAGAGACATGATGTGAGCAAATGCTGTTGGAAAAATAGCACTAATAGACTTACTTGATGTGGGATTGCCACAAACCTTCAATTTCTAAAAAATGCAATATCTGTGAAACACAATATAACGAGGTATGCTTGTAATTCTCAATATGGATGTCTTACTTCATTTAGGCTCCTATAACAGAATACGACAGACTGAGTGGCTTAAACAACAGAAATTTATTCCTCATAGTTCTGGAGGCTGGGAAGTCCAAGATCAAGGCACTGACAGATTTGGTGTCTGGTGAGAACCCTCTTCCTGATTCACAGCCAGCGCCTCCCAGCTGTGTCCTCACATGGCAGAAGGGGGCAAGGGAGATGCCTGCAGGTCTGTTTTATAAGGGCACTAATCTCACTCATTAGGACTCCACCCTATTTTGGAGGTGATTTGGAGGTCATTTAGGAGGGACCTAATCACCTCCCAAAGGACCCATCTCCTAATATCCTCATACTTGGGATTAGGTTTCAACCTTTGAATTTTGGAGAGATACATTCGGCCCATAGCATAGGCGCATGGAAAGATGCTGAACATCATAGTCATTAGGAGAATCCCACTACAAATCAATGAAAACGTCGTAATTTTTAAAAAGACCTGCCATACCAAGTGTTGGCAAGGACATGGAGGGGACTGGAACTCTCTTCACTGCTGGAGTTGCTTTCTCTGTGTGAACAGGTGTGTTACCCAAGTGCCGATAAGATCTCTTGGGCTCTTAGGTTACTTTTCAACATGTTTTCTCTCCTGAATTTAAAATTCTTTGGAAAACGGGTTGATAGTGTCTTACAACTACTATATGACCCAGCTTTTCCACGCCTGCTTCCTCCACTGAAGAATCGGGATTCCGAAGGCACATCCTCCCTCCCACCGAATAAAAAACAACCACCACCATCACAACCACCACCACCTGCTACAACACTGCCCGTGTCAGCAGTGGGGCTGCCCCCACGTTCAAAGACTTCTTGCCAAGAAGTTTCTGAGCATTTTTCAGTAAAAACCTATCCTTGAAGTTTTTGCTATCTGACCAACTCTTTGATTTATTTGATAAATGTACCCATTTTTGACCAGGGCAAAAAATATTAGGAGAGCCCCAAACTGCTCAGGCACATATGAAATGTTAGAGGAGAGAAGAAACAAAATGCTTTAGAAGGCTGATTCTTTCATGAACAAGAAATGTGAGCATCTCCATCTCAACTTACCCACGGGCTGCAGGTAACACTTAATGGAGACTAAGTGAGTTAATTAAGGAGAAATAGCAACGAAACCCAACATAACGAGACAGGCCGCAGCTCGCACTCCAGGGCACCCTCTTCTTATCTGTCTGCTCTTCCCTAACATACAGGTGCTATGGCGGTGGGTGGGTGGGGGGAGCTCCTTGAATTGGACAGATATCCCCCTGATCATCAGACCCGGGAAAACCATCTAATAAGAGAAACTTCAAGGAAGGGGGGCACTGTCATCCAGGAGTTCTGGAGACCACAGACATCAGGGCCAGGTCCAAATCTAGGAGATTGTTCTAAAGCCTCAGGGGCCCCTCATGTTCTTATCTAGGCATGATCTTGAACAGATACACAATCAGAAGACATAGGAGCTTGCCCTCGCTCTGACTTTTCCAGCTGTCTGACCTTGGGGAACTCACCCAAGCTCTTAGAACATCACTTTTCTTATTCATTTACGCAATAAACTTTTTAATAAGATCCTCTATACACACATTGATTTGTTACTGAAAATTCAAACAGCACATCAAAAATTTTCATTACAATTCAACACGCTGCTCTGATAATGCTCTAGCCAAGCTACCCAACATCTTCTTTACGTTCCTTCCACAGAAGTTAATTTGTTTCAAATTCTTGATATTGGGTTTCCTCTTACAGACAGGAGGCTTCTGAAACAGGTAATACTTGAGACCTACTAGTGCTTCTGTGTGTCAAATCAAAGTGGAACTAAAGGATATTCAAGTCTTTCAAATGCAAACTACATAGATTCCTTATAAGTTACCCGTATTAAGGAAGAAAAGAAATGCCAGAAAAAAGACATCACAGAACTTATAATATAGGTTATCAAAATATTGGTACACAGTCTCTCTTATATGCAATAAATTTTTATGGAGTACCTATTACATGCCTGGCATGACTAACAAAATGATTAATTAACTGGTAGGCTAATTAATTAAATATTACTGGTATAGAAATAATAAATATAAAACGATCATGTACATCACAGAGCGCCAGAGATCTCACTGTGTATGTGAGATAATAGAAAATATATATATTGGTCTCTGCCCCAGCTCCTGGCACAGAGCTCCTGGACCCTTGGCATTTCCTAAGTGATAAGAGCACCGGGAGTATCTTTTGTGCTAATATTTGGTCTTTAACTCTGGTTCCTGACACCAGCTCCTAAGTGCCTTGGAATTTTGGGGGTGATAGGAGTCTCTTGTTCTAATGAGGTGACTTTTGGTGGGCTCCTGGATGGCAGCTGGTCACCAGAGAGACCAAGCCACGATTAGAAGCTCAGAGTTTCAGCCCCACCCTGCAGCCCCCAGAGAGGGGAGAGGAGCTGGAAATGGAGTTAATAATTGATCATGCCTACGTGAGGAAGCCTCCATAAAAATCCTCAAAGTATGGAGCTCAGCGAGCTTAATTGAGTTAAACTGTAGGACACCCAGCTGGTGTCGCAGAGAATTGCTCGTTGTGGGGAAACCCAGCCACACACATCTGGTGTCAGAAGTGTCGTGAGTGGGGTAGGAATGTAAGAGTTAAGGAGAAACACAGGAGAACGGAGGGTTTCCTAGACAGTAGAGGATCCATGGCAGTAAACGCAGGCTCTTCAAGAGGGGAGTGCAGCCCATGAACTCAGAAGGTGCTGGTGGATTGGAATGCTTTGCCCACATCTCAATGTCAGCCTTTTCTTCTCAGCTTTGCTTCTCAGCTTTGCTTCTCAGCTTTGCTTCTCAGCTTTGCTTCTCAAAGCCCGCAAAGACACAGCCAGGCAAAGGCTTATGTGCAAATGAATTAATAGATGTTTGCCATCAATTCCACTGAGTCATTAAAGTAAATCTCAAAGAGGAAAAAAAAGACATAAGTGCTGTCATCTCTGGGATGATTTTAAGGTGTTAGAAGGGAAGGCAGAGAGAAGGAATTGTCCTCTCCTGCAACATTTGGGTAGAAAATGCTGTGGCTTATGCTGTCCTCTGAGAGCCAGTGAGAAGGCTAAGGGAGTGGGTATTGGGGCCCTGACGCCCATAAGGGATCTAAGGACACCCAGAATGCCAGCTGGATCATTACTGAAGCCTGGAGCGATGGATCCAACATTCCAAACCCTCAGAATACAGTCCTAACAGAAAGCTGGAGGAAGACCTGAGAGAGAAGAACTAAACCCCAGGATGCATCAATGTTCTCACAAGTGGGGTGCTCGGCCCTCTCAGACCCTCTCCTGAACCCAAACTTTCTGCAAAGCCATTGGCAGCTGACATCTGAAAAGATTTCCTGCAGCTCTGCATCCCCTCCTGCTGCCCACCTCGGTCTCCCTCCCACCTGTTCACCTCCCACCTCCTCCCACCTAGCAGCTCCCACCTGCATTGCCCCAAAATACTCACATTCATCGTCCCCACATGCTAAGCCTCATGGACATTCTCAGGCCTCATCTGAACCCCGCAGAAGCATTCGACACAGCTGATCCATCCTTCCCTCTCCAAATATTCTTGCCCTCGCTCCCGGCCCTGGCATTTGCTGGCCCAGGGTGACAGCACAGAGGCCCACGCACCACATGTGTGAATTACAAGTGACGCAAAGAAGCGTTAGAGTACATTGTGCTGTCTTCCGAACTTGACAAATGCCTCCTCATAGCAACTGAACCACAGCTATGGCTTCTTTGTTTTTTTCTAACATTTTTGGCAGAGGCGACTGACATCTGCAGAATTCTTTATACATTCTCATAGCAGCCTCTCCATTGACTGGGGCCAGGGCGGGCCCTTCCTAATAACCATCATGCTCTCTGTGTCTTACAAAATTAAGCAGTTAGTCCAGAAACTGTAGAAAGAGCAGGGAACCAGGAAGATTTCAGTAGGAAACTGAGGACTGGCACGTTCTCTGGAATTTAGCTTAGTTTCCTCATCTATAAGGAAGCATCAATACCTGTCTTTCAGGAATGTTCTGAGACGTGAGATATACAAGTGCCTCATACACATTTTAAGTGGATAGGCTGTGTACGGCTTTTTGCGTGAACAAAATAGGCAAAATATAAAAAATGACTAGCTTTTATTATTTTATATGTCAGTATTGCTGGGTCAACAATGTTTGGATGAATAATAAAACAATGATGAAAACAAAAAAAACTCATCCAATTAGGGGAATTGCCTGGCAGTCCAGTGGTTAGGATGCCACACTTCCACTGCAGGGGGCACGGGTTCAATCCCTGGTCGGGGAACTAAGATTCCGCATGTCATGTGGTGCAACCAAAAACAAAAACAAAATACAATGATGTACATAATTCATAAATTATTGTATTTTAAATTCATAGAATTTGTTTTTCTTCCCTTCTTTTTAGCAAAAACTATGTAATGATATCATAAAAATTTCACATAATTAATGTTCTACTGTCAATAATGAGCTCAAGGACTAAAAATTAAAATGCAACTGTAGGGACTTTCCCGGTGGTGCAGTGGTTAAGAATCCGTCTGCTAATGCAGGGGACACAGGTTCGATGCCTGGTCCAGGAAGAGCCCACATGCTGCGGAGCAACTAAGCCCATGTGCCACAACTACTGAGCCTGCGTGCTAGAGACTGTGAGCCACAACTACTGAGCCCTCGTGCCACAACTAGTAAAGCCCACACGCCTAGAGCCTGTGCTCCGCAACAAGAGAGGCCACTGCAACGAGAAGCCTGCACACCACAATGAAGAGTAGCTCCCGCTTGCCCCAACTAGAGAAAGCCCGCACGTGGCAATGAAGACCCAACACAGCCAAACATAAATAAAGAATAAATAATAAAATGCAACTGTGTTCAAAATATGACATTTGAATATATTTTCATCAAAAATGCATATTAAAGGTAAAAAATTAAAAAATCAAAATTATTTTTGTATGTTTTCACAAACTTGTTTTCTTCTAAAGCATTCAAAGTCAGCTATTACAAATAAAAGGTAAACTATGAATTATAGTTAAGGAAAACCAAAATTTTTAATCAAAATGATTTAAATAAAACAAAAGTTTTTAATGTTTTAAAATATTCACGGAATTTCATTAAACCTTGCTAAATTTTTCTAAACATGACAGTTCACAATTCTAATATTCAATGTCTAACTAGTTGCCAACATAAAAAATTGATATAACACTTCTCTCAAGTTACATTTAGACCTATATGTACACAAATCAAAAATAACATGAGTTGTTTACTACTGCAAATTTTCCTAGTCACCATGTGCAATTGTTGTAACTAACAAGCTACTCTGTGAATACCTCTGGAATTAGCCCATACAAATTAACTATAACTATAATACAAATTAAAACACCAAGAAAAGGAAAAAAACAGACATTTAGCACTACCAGGAAACAATACTTTGTTATATGAGAATCTATCATATTCACCGTATCTGAGAAAAAGGATTTGATGACTTAATTTTGTCTTTTTGTTTGTTTGTTTCCTAAGGTTCCCACCACTCAAATCTTCCCTCGTCCCCTGTCTCTGGGATCGGAAAGGCACAGCCTCCACATCTTTAGACACAGTTGTCTTTTGTTTTGAGGACACAGAGCAAGAGATGTGAAGAAGCATTTTCCTGGGACCTGAAAAGTGTTAGCCGGGCAAGTGGATGTTTAGTTACAGGTCCCCCCACGCTCCAGTGACAGGAGGGCCCGTGTTTCCTTCTCTTCTCTCTTCTCCATTCTCCCTGCTCCTCCCCTTCCTCTTCTTCTCTTTCTGTATTTAACCTTCACACACACACACACACACACAGAGTGCATGTAAGCCAGGCTAGTGGCTTGTTCATTCATTTACTGAAAGTGCCCCAGCCTAGCCAGGTATCATATGAGTGCTTACTATCCTGAGTGTAGTCCAGATACATGTTATGCTAAGTCAAGCTAACCTAACATTATCATATCTTAAAGTACTGTACCCTGTCTTGCCCTTAGAAATTCCCCCTAAGTACATATATGCAATGGAATACTACTCAGTCATAAAAAAGAACGAAATAATGCCATTTGCAGCAACATGGATGCAACTAGAGATTATCTTACTGAGTGAAGTAAGTCAGAAAGAGAAAGACAAATACCATATGATATCACTTATATGTGGCATCTAAAATATGACACAAATGAACTTATCTACAAAACAGAAACAGACTCCTGGACATAGAGAACAGACTGGTGGTTGCCAAAGGGAAGAGGGGTGGGGAAGGAGTGGACCGGGAGGTTGGGGTTAGCAGATGTAACCTATTATGTACAGGATGGAAAAACAACAAGATCCTACTGTATAACACAGAGGACTATATTCCATATCCTATGATAAACCATAATGGAAAAGAATATTTTAGAAAAAGAATATATGTACGTATAACTGAATTACGTTGCTGTACAGCAGAAATTAACACAATATTGTAAATCAACTCTACTTCAATTAAAAAAAAAAGAAATTCCCCCTAAGGAAACAGGTCCAGCCCACACATGACCCTGGGTCTGAAGTGAATTATCAAGGGGAACAGGTGGGTAACTCTAGATTTCCACCCATATCACTGGACAGAGGCATCAGCTAGATGTTGAAATTCAGATTCTTTCAGGTTTTCTAACTTGTCACTCAGGAGTTGCTTTCCCATGGGCCTTGGAATTTAATCACCAACATTTAAGAATCTCAGCTCTTAATGTCCTCAAATTTGCCACAGTCCTGCAAGACATTGGAGACTCCCTTAGACTAGATGGGGAATGACAAAGCATGAGGGATGTTTTTAACCACATTGGCCACTGTTTAAGTAAGACTTCAGACTCCCACCTGACCCACCTTACGACTACTCACATCTCCCAGATGAGGCCAGGCCCTCTGTTCTCCACTGCGGGGGCCCCTGGTGCTAGTAAGTGCCAGGCCCTGAGGATTGAGGGTGAACAGGACACACATACAGCCCCTACTTTGCAGCAGATTCCAAGCAAACAAAGAAGTAAACCAGATAATTTCAGACCATGGTAAGTGCTCTCAAGAAAAAAAAAATACAGAGTGATGAGATGAAGGCAGCAGTCAGGGAGGAAAAAATCTTTTCCTCCAATCTCTTAGGTTCAGTTCATGGAGCCTGTGAATTAAACTGACAAAAGACAGGTTAACAGGAGAAAAGGTACAATTTTATTTTACCTGCATGGGAGTTGAGAGGAAAGAAGATGCAGACCTACTAGAGAATGGACTTGAGGATACGGGGAGGGGGAAGGGTAAGCTGGGACAAAGTGAGAGAGTGGCATGGACATGTATACACTGCCAAACGTAAAATAGATAGCTGGTGGGAAGCAGCCGCATAGCACAGGGAGATCAGCTCGGTGCTTTGTGACCACCTAGAGGGGTGGGATAGGGAGGGTGGGAGGGAGGGAGATGCAAGAGGGAAGAGATATGGGGACATATGTATATGTATAACTGATTCACTTTGCTATAAAGCAGAAACTGACGCACCATTGTAAAGCAATTATACTCTAATAAGGATGTTTTTAAAAAAAAAGAGGCAATTAAACTTGGGGGCTTACGTACCATTTTAACAAAGGATGATAAATTCTGGAGAAATGACTAGACAAAGGAACAGAGGTTTGGGCTTCTGGGGGTGACAGATCATGGGGAAGTGACTAGGAAATATATGGGGAACTAATGGAAGATAAGGGTTCTTTTAGAAAGGACTGTTTATGCAGACTCATCCTGGCATCAACTCTCCACCTCCAGTGATGAGTTGCTCTCCCTTTCCTGGTACAGGAAAAGCACTTTTCTTGCAGGAAATTTACAACCTGCTTCAGGCAGATAAGGGCAGAGAAGAGAACCCTTCTTGCATTTGTTGTTTCTCAATTGCCTTCAGCCCAAAGTAGTCCAAGTGGCATATTTTTGGGCAGCATAGTCTGATCCCCTTTAGGGCCAGAATGACTTCTCTTTCTGAGCTCTGAGGTAATTTTCCTCATTCAGAGGGTACAGCCTGGTTCTGGTTAAGCATCTCTCATCACAGCCCTGCTATGAACATAGGCAGCACCCCAGCTCAGCATCTGGGTCTCCTCTGGTGGAAGTCCACAGAACCCCATGATCATTCAGCCCAGAGGACAGAGAGAGGCTGCGGCCGGCCATGCCTGATCCCACCTCTTCCACCCACCACACCTCAAGGCCAAAGTCACGGGGCAGGACCCTCCGTCCTTCTCTGCTCAACCTTGGGGGAGTAGCAACCGCTTTTTTTTTTTTTTTTTTTTTTGGCTGCATTGGGTCTTTGTTGCTGCACGCGGGCTTTCTCTAGTTGTGGCAAGCGGGGACTACTCTTCGTTGCATGGGCTTCTCAATGTGGTGGCTTCTCTTGTTGCGGAGCATGGGTTCTAGGTGCACGGGCTTCAGTAGTTGCAGCACATGGGCTCAGCAGTTGCAGCACACATGCCCTAGAGCACATGGACTTCAACAGTTGCAGCACCTGGACTCAGTAGTTGTGGCTCGTGGGCTCTAGAGCGCAGGCTCAGTAGTTGTGCTCGTGGCTTAGTTGCTTGCAGCATGTGGCATCTTCCCGGACCAGGGATTGAACCCATGTCCCTTGCATTGGCAGGCGGATTCTTAACCACTGCACCACTGGGAAAGTCCCACAACCACTTTTTAAAAGTAAACTTTCTATTGAAGTATAACACAGGTACAGAAAAGTGCTCAATGCATTTCTATAAAGTAAACACACCCATGTAACCAGCACCCAGATCAAGAACCAACACATTATCAACACTCCAGGATCTCCTAACCCTCAGTTACTGTCCTCTCCTTTTCTAGCGCTTTGGATGAGTTTCGCCTGGAATGTCTTTGTTTTAAAACAGCAATAACGGCAACAACAACAGCCACCATTTATTCCTCATTCACTGAGTGCCTGGCCCCATGCCAGGTGCTTCACATGGATTACCTGTCAACAACCTATAGGTGGAGTAGGTTGTATTATTATCTCCACTATAAAAGGGGGAAATTGAGGCTCAGGATAAGAGACCTGCTCAAGTCCATTCGTTCCAATGTATTTATTGAATATTTACAATGTGACAAGGAAGGTGCTGGTGAGAGATTGAATATAAAAATGGAGGGCTTCCCTGGTGGTGCAGTGGTTGAGAGTCTGCCTGCCGATGCAGGGGACACGGGTTCGTGCCCCGGTCCGGGAAGATCCCACAATGCCGCGGAGCGGCTGGGCCCGTGAGCCATGGCCGCTGGGCCTGCGCGTCCAGAGCCTGTGTTACGCAACGGGAGAGGCCACAGCAGTAAGAGGCCCGCATACCACTAAAAAAATAATAATAATAAAATAAATAAAAATAAAAATGGACAATGGTCAGAGCACATGTGAAAACAGAACTCTGACCCACCACCCAGGAAACCAGCCTATAAGTCAGAGTTGTAGGAAGTCAGAACACTATCTCCAGCAAGTAATCCAGGAAGCCAAACTAACCCCTGTAACAGTCAGCCCAAAACAATGGGGACTTGACTAATAACTGACAGCTCCCCTCATAAAGCCAAATACACTCCCTGACATACTCACATAGGATGACCAGCTTCTACTAGCCTGCCTCCGGCTTTCCCGCTGACAGCCTCCTATCAGAGCATATCTGAGCCTTCCTTTATTTCCACTATAAAGCTTTCCTGGGCTTCCCTGGTGGCGCAGTGATTAAGAATCCGCCTGCCAATGGAGGGGACATGGGTTCGAGCCCTGGTCCAGGAAGATCCCACATGCCACGGAACAACTAAGCCCGTGCGCCACAACTACTGAGCCTGCACTCTAGAGCCTGAGAGCCACAACTACTGAGCCCGCATGCCACAACTACTGAAGCCCTCGCACCTAGAACCCATGCTCCGCAACAAGAGAAGCCACTGCAATGAGAAACCCGCACACCGCAACAAAGAGCAGCCCCTGCTTGCTGCAACTAGAGAAAGCCCACGCGTAGCAACCAAGACCCAACGCAGCCAAAAATAAATAAGTAAATAAATAAATTTATAAAAAATAAAATAAAATAAAGCTTTCCTGCTCCTCTGCCTGCCTTCGGGGCTCTGCCAAACACAAGTGATGGTGATCAACTCCATTGCCTCAGGATGCTCTGAATAAATAGCCCTTGCATGTTCTCATTTGGTTGGTCTTTGTTTGGGTCCACATGGGGAAACAGAGTTGAACAAACACAGCCCCTGCCCGTGCCCTCAAGCGTCTTACTGGCCAGTGGGCAGAGAGACACTATTCAAGCAATCACAGCAAGTGGGACCGTGCAGCTGTGATTTTGCTATAAGAGAGAAGCATGGTGGTTCAACTGCCTGTGAAGTGGGGGGTCTGACCTGGTCTGGGAGTCAAGGAAGGCTTCCTGGAAGAAGTGAAGCTTGAGCAGAGATATCAAGGCTGTGTATGAGACATCTATGGCGAGAAGAAGAGTTTTCAGGCAAAGTCAACAGTACAAAGAGGCCATGGATGGCGGAAAGGTAACTCGAGGGACTGAAGTGGGAGACAGTGTGAGATGAGGCTGGAGAAGTCCTCAGGGGACAGATCAGGCAGGGCCTTCAAGGCCATGGGAAGGACTTCTGTCTTTATTCCAAGAGCAAGTGGAACCCAGTGAAGGACTTGTGGTTTGGCGGCAGAGGCGGGAGAGAGGGATGGGGAGCCATGTGCTTGAAGTTATAGGTTGAATCGTGTCCCCTCCCCCCAAAAAAGATATGCTGAAGTCCTAATCCCCATGCCTCAAAATGTGACCTTATTTAGAAATAAGGTCATTGCAGATATAATTAGTTAAGATGAGGTCATACTAAAGTAGGGTGAACACAATCCATTATGACTGGTGTCCCTCTAAGAAGAGGGCACAAAGGGGGAAGATGGCCATGTGATGACAGAGGCAGAGATTTTAGTGGTGCAGCTACAAGCCAAGGAATGCTGAGGACTGCCAGCAAAACCAGAAGCTGGAAGAGGCAGGGACGGATCCTCCCATAGAGCCTTTCAGAGGGAGCATGGCTTTGCTGTCACCTTGATTTGGGCTTCTGGCCTCCAGAACTTGAGACAACAGATTTTAAGTCACTCAGTCTGTTACAGCAGCCCTAGGAAACTAACACAGGTGGGTTTTCAGAAAGGTCCACCCAGTTAGATTGGAAGCAGAACCCAAGTGGATGAGGCTTGGCCAGTTAGGAGTTCACTGCAATTATTCCCCAAAGAGATGATTGGTGGCTTGGACTAGGGTGGTGACAGTGGGGCATGGAGAGAAGATGAAGTTGAGAAATGTTAGGAGGTGACATCCATTGAGAGAGTATGGAAGTAGGTCAGCTGTGCTTTTATCTACAGCATCATGAACACTGAAAAAGCCTCAGACACTTCTGGGAAATTAGTCACCAGCAAGGCAGCTGGGGTTGGGCATAGGCAGTGATGACATCTTGGACAGGCCAGTGGGTCAGGAGATGGGTCAGGCCAGTGTGGCTGGCAAGATGACATCACAAAGCTACACAATCAGCAGGTGTGTGGGCTCAGAGCAAAGGAAGTCTGCAAGATTAAGAGGCACACCAGGGATTTGGACTGAAACAGGTGACTGGGGACAGCATCAAATATCTGAGACAGAAGTGTGATCTCAGAGTCCAGGGCCCTTGGCAGTAGCAAAGTCCAAATACACAGCCTGGCCAGAATCGTCAAGTTCCCTGCTCCCTGCTGCTGGGCTTCCCCACTGCAGACATTGCTAGTCGACCCAGGCATCCATTCCTTCCACTCTGGGAAGTCCCTACCAACCGAGTGGAATGCATACACAAATGAAATACTCTTGCAATCCCAGGACAGGGGTGGGATTCAACAGGGGACTCTGAGACCTCTCTGGACACTTGCAGACCTGCACTTGGTCCCTTGATCCTCAAAAGAACCCAGGGAACTTGACGGAGCAGACACTTGAATTACTCCTATTTCCCACAAGAGGAAATTGGGACCCAGAATTACAGAACTAATAAAGGACAGATCTGGGCTCAAATTAAGGTCTTCTACTTCTAAAGCTTCCTTCTACTCTTTC
>NW_006774127.1:2974717-2976365 GCF_000442215.2 Lipotes vexillifer
CTCTTTCCCCAGAGCAGTTGTGAGTTGGTGGCCAAAATAAGGAAGATTACTGAATCAACATTTTTTATTGCAGTAAAATACTCATAACATAAATTACCACTTTAACCATTTTAAGTGTACAGTTCTGTGGCTTTAAGTACACTCACACTGTTGTGCAACCATCACCACCATCCATCTCCAGAACTTTTTCATCCTCCCAAACGGAATTTCTGTCCTCATTAAACACTAACTCCCCCTCCCCCACCCCCACCCCACCCCCCGGCCCCCACCTTCTACTTTCTGTCTTCATGATTTTGACTCCTCCAGGGACCTCATATTAGTGAAATCACAGACTGTTTGTCCTTCTGTGTGAGTCAACATTTTGACCCCCAGATTGCACATGGTGGAATTCAAGTCAGAATCCTGGTTACACTGTTGATTCAGACACCATGTTTACTGGGTCTCTGTTATCTTTAGTTTCTATCAGAAAAACAGCATGAAAATTTAAAGTGTCTTGGTTTAACCCATATACTGTTTTCATTTAAATGAGCAGATTTTTAAAATGTCTTTATCTCTGTGGACAGTTGTAAACCTTTCCACAGAAAGAAAGGACTCAGCCAGTTTCTATGGCAACTTAATGTCAGCAACCTAATTTCTTGAGACTTATTTTCAGAAACTGTTTTTTTTAAAGGCTGGGCAAGTGGATGCTGGCTGGTAATCTTGTTTTCAAGTTCTTTTTTGCTGTTTTTATATATCTATTCATCAAATAATTTCTAAGTACCTAACTAGGTCAGGCATGTGCTAGGCATTGGGGCAACATCATGTGGGCAAGACAGAAATGGTGCTGACCTGAGGTTTGGTAATTTAAGAAATGCTGTAGGGACATAGAAAACCAACTTATGGTTACCAAAGGGGAAAGGGGGGGAGGGATAAGTTAGGCGTTTGGGATTAACATATACACAATACTATATATGAAATAGATAACCAACAAGGACCTACTGTATAGCACAGGTAACTATACTCAATATTTTATAATAATCTATAAGGGAAAAGAATCTGAAAAAGAATATATATATATCTGAATATATATATATATATATATATATAAAACTGAATCACTTTGCTATATACCTGAAACTAACACAACATTGTAAGTCAACTGTATTTCAATAAAAAAATAAAAATAAAAACCTTATAAAATGCAAAAATAATGCTGTAGATGTTCCTGAGAGAAACTTTTCATTGATGACACTAGCAAAAGTACAGAGCAGGGGGGCTTCCCTGGTGGCGCAGTGCTTGAGAGTCCGCCTGCCGATGCAGGAGACGCGGGGTCGTGCCCCGTTTCGGGAAGATCCCACATGCCGCGGAGCGGCTGGGCCCGTGAGCCATGGCCGCTGAGCCTGCGCGTCCGGAGCCTGTGCTCCGCAAATGGGAGAGGCCACAACAGTGAGAGGCCCGCATAACGCAAGGAAAAAAAAAAAAAAAAAAAAAAAAAGTACAGAGCAGGGATGGGGGTAGGGAAATGTATCTGGGATCAAATTTAAGATGACTATCCAGGTTGTACCCCCTGGCGAAGAATCTGAGGCCCTTCTCTAAAAAACCACTGAATAATTCTGTTTGCAACATGGGATCAGTTTTTTTTGTTTGTTTTTTTTTTTTTTTTTTTTTT
>NW_006774127.1:2976448-2982279 GCF_000442215.2 Lipotes vexillifer
GGCATGTGGGATCTTCCCGGACCGGGGCACGAACCCGTGTCCCCTGCATCGCCAGGCGGACTCCCAACCACTGCGCCACCAGGGGAGCCCCATGGGATCAGTTTTGACTTTTAAAAAACTTGAATTCAGCCTCAAAAAAAGAAGGAAATCCTGTCATATGCTACCACATGGATGAAGCTTGAGGGCATTTTGCTAAGTGAAAGAAACCAGTCACAGAAAGACAAATACTGCACGATTCCACTTCTAAGGGGCATCTAAAGTAGTCTAACTCTTAGAGACAGAAAGTAGCATGGTGGTCGCCATGGGCTCGGGGAGGGGAAATGGGGATTTCTTGTTCAATGGGTATAGAGATCGGTTTTGTCGGATGAAAAAGTTCTGGAGATTTGTTGTCCAACCATGTACATGTAGTTAACGCTACTATGTGGTGTGTACACTTAAAAATGGGTAAGATGGTAAATTTTATGTTATGTGGTTTTTTTACCACAATTTTTAAAAAAGAGTCTAGCACAGTGATGGCCACATAGAGACTATAAATGTTTGCTGAAAGTAAAAGCAAACAAACCAACAAAAACAAATCATGAGGTCCCAAGTCCTGGCCTCATATATTTTCTGCAAATTTTACCTATGGGGTTGGGAATGGTTGGTTGTTTTCCTCCTTTTTGCCTTTTTAGTGTGTGCAATTTAAGATATAGCTGAGAGCAACATGGATGCAACTAGAGATTATCATACTAAGTGAAGTCAGAAAGAGAAAGACAAACACCATACGATATCACTTATATGTGGAATCTAAAATATGACACAAATGAACCTATCTACAAAACAGAAACAGGATCACGGACATAGAGAACAGACTTATGGTTGCTAAGGGGGAGGAGGCTGGGGGAGGGATGGAGTGGGAGGTTGGGATGAGCAGATGTAAGCTTTTATATGTAGAATGGATAACCAACAAGGTCCTACTGTATGGCACAGAGAACTAGATTAAGTATCCTATGATAAACCATAATGGAAAAGAAAATTTTAAAAAAGAATGTATGTATGTGTATAACTGAATCACTTTGCTGCTCAGCAGAAATTAACACAACATTGTAAATCAACTATACTTTAATAATAATAATAAAAAGATATAGTTGAGAAAAACCAAAGTCAAGACTTTGTTGGAAAGTCATCTAACCAGTGCCATGCCCTGGGCTGGACAAGTCCTTCGTATCCATGTGACACTGACTTCGAGTCTGTCAGGCCTAAACTGAGGTCGGCCTCACGTGTCCACAGTTTCAGAGGCGGACCACAGACCTGCCTCTGGCAGCAGCTTCTAACATCTGGGGGGCCCTTTTCAGTTTACAGAGCACCCCCAGGTGTGTTTACCTCACTTCAACCACTGTCTCCTCCTTACCCAGGCCTCTGGCGCCTTTACACTTTGCCAGCAGGGCTGGTTTGCAGAATCGAAACCTTCCTTAAGGCTTGTTGAGGTTTGGTTTTGAAAATTGGCTGTTCCCACCCACATTCCCTTGAGATATAAATAGAAAAAAAAAAAAAGAGGTTTAATTAGTAAAGCAAGACATCTGAGCTACGTCCACCTGATCCTTGAAAAGGAAATCCGAGAGGTTCTTACTATCGCTTTTTCAATCCTATATAAGGTAGGTCAGTAAGGCAGCAAAACCGCATCTGTTTTTTTTTTTTTTTTTTTTTTTTGGCTCTTTCAACTCTTTTCCCTGATTCTTCTTAGAGGAAAATCTAAAACGGTGAGTAGCTGGTGGACCTACCAGACCCCAGACTCTTCTTTCTTACACGCATTCATATTAGGTTGGTGCACGCTGTGCTCAGATTCTCTTTTCCCATGGAGTTGACACATGGATGGATTTTGATCTCTGGTAGATGGGTTTTTTGATGTCTCTGATTCCCATCCTTCAGGACAGATAGCAACCCTTCCATAGAAGGTCTGCAAGCAGCCCAAGCTCTATCCTTCCCTAAACAGAATTTGCAACACTGCATTTCTCTGGCTGGTGTGTTAAAATGTTATTGCATTTGTAACATGGTTTACTTCTGAATGGTTTGTAGATGCCTACGTAAGTGATCGATGATGTAATTATAATTTTTACAAGAAAACAGAATTGAATTGTCCTTTAGGTTGTATTTTTAAATTTCATCTTTAACTCCATTCAGGAGAGGGCACTGAGACACAGGGGACTGGGATCTTCTTGATATTTGGTTTTTATTTGGATATTCTGTCCCAGTTCTTAATACAATACTATGCTTATCACATTTTAAAATTTTTCAACAAATTTGCATTTTCTGTGGGCCTGGGGGTGGGGGCGGTGTAGTCCCCCCCAGACATGCATGTTTCTGCTTGCCATTCACCACATCTTGTTTATTCTGTGTGAACAGGTGGAAAATGAGCATCACAGATGTCCTTAGTGCTGATGACATTGCAGCAGCCCTGCAGGAGTGCCAAGGTAAAGCGGAAACAGGGCAGGGGTGGGTTTCTCTCACGTACCTCTACCTCCCGAAAAGCTACAAAAATTAAAATGTGAACTTTGCTGAAAATTCATGGGATCAGAGAAAAACTTATTAGCTAGATAACTACAATGATAAAAATATGAGATCTGAACATACGATCACATTTCTGTAAGGTGAAAGAAACTTACTAAACGTGAAAAAAAGGAATCGGTGGATGCCATGTAGCCTGTTTGAATCCCATGATTGCATTTCTTCCACCAACTAGACCAGTGATGCTGGCATCTTGGATACACAGCCAGTAAAAAGAGCAGGGGGAGGCACAGAGGAGAGGAGGCGGGAGAAGGGGAGACGGACAAAGTCAAGTGGAGAGGGAAAGCTGGGAAAGGGGAAAGGAGGTGAGAGCACAAAGCCATCCAGTCTTGGCTGCCTCAAAATCTCGGTCCCTGTAGCTCAATGCTATTATGAAAAGTAGTATTTTTAATAACCTATGTTTTCAACACTTTGGCCCAAAGACAGAATGCAATCCAGTGAGCATCAGAATAACCCATTCTCTGTTCTTCAGACCCGGATACTTTTGAACCCCAAAAATTCTTCCAGACATCGGGCCTCGCCAAGATGTCAGCCAGTCAGGTGAAGGACGTTTTTCGTTTCATAGACAACGACCAGAGTGGGTACCTGGATGAAGAAGAGCTGAAGTAAGCTTCGTCCTAAGCCCGTCTGGCACCCCAACATTGCTAGCTGGGGCTGGGGTGTAGTGGGGGCCAGCCTCCTAAGTATCCTTCAGTGTCCAGCCTTGATGCTGGACACTCAGCAGATTCTCACAAAAGGGAAGAACATGAGTCGGTGGGCCACATATCCACCCACGCAAAACACTAAACATGGGCACCAAAGACTGTGGGTACAAAAATTCATTAGTCTTAGACGTTTTCTTAGGCAAATGGACTTATAACAAAATTCTGGAAAGATGTTTTAAAACAAAATGCCCACCGTTAGTCTCTACAATGAAGGAAACCTTTGCCTGCTAAGATCTTGACTGATTATTGCAACTGTTGGAATAGACGGTTTGCTTCAAGAGAAAGGGGTAAGCATAGAAGTATGTGTGGGTTTTCAAAACAGTCCCCTCAATCTTTATTATCCTGTAGGTTTTTCCTCCAGAAGTTTGAGAGTGGTGCTAGAGAACTGACCGAGTCAGAAACCAAGTCCTTGATGGCGGCTGCAGATAATGATGGAGACGGGAAAATTGGGGCTGATGGTATGTTCACACCTGTACACAGCATAAGAGACTTTAGCTCAGGGAGCATCCGGGGCAGGGAGCTTAGGCCATGAGATCAGACAGATATGGGTTAAAGTCCCCCTTTCTTAACCTTGCTGAGCCTCAGTCTTCTCATCTGCAAAATAGAACTAAAGTGAGGATGCAAATGATGTATGTCAAGACTCTGGCATGAGTCCTGGGGATGTACCATAGAAGCTGGTCCCACTGGTCACTGTCTATGAACCAGAAAATACTCTTCACCTGACCAGGGTACTAGCTACTTTCCTGGCCAATTATTCGCAAGACACCCTAATGCACCTTGAAAATAATGTAAGGAATCTCCACCAGTGGGATGTGTGTCTCTCTGAATAAGGGAAGGACTGACATTCTCAAGTATGTATCATAGTAAAGAGTCTACTGACTTGAGTAGAAAAACCTCTTAGCTTTCAAGGGTTTAAACAAATACATTTTATTGGACAGTAGCCCGAAATATTAGAGAATAAATCAATCATCATTTATGCAGTCTTCTGTATGCAGAGCCTTATATTCAAATTTTAGCATAACTGCATGGCTGTAGGATTATGTTTATCTGATTTTGTCATGTTGCTTACATGATTTTCACCTACTTTGTGCATGTCAACTCAGGAGAACTTATGTGTGGTTCTTATGGTGGTACTAATTAAACTGTAAAACTGCTACTTTAGATCCTCATTTTAAAAATCTATTCAAGATGATACCACTATAACTTACTACATGGGACTTAACGCACCTTGTATAGATAGGTCAGAAAAATAACTTAGGTAAGGGAAAGTTGATTTATTTAAACCTAACCATGAAAGACTTCCAAATAAGCAAAGCTTACCGATAAATATAAAGCAAATCCCCAATTTTCAATTTCAGTCTGTAGCATCCACACCTTATTATTATTATTATTATCTTTTAGTAATATAAATTTGGGGGGTAAGGTTAGGGTTCAGTAAAGAAAAGTTAGTTCAAAGTCCCGCTCTATTAAATGTTTCCTAAATATGCAATACATAGCTACTTAATAGAAAAAGAAAACCTCCCATTTCTGTCCTGAATTGACGAGACAAAAGGTTGAGTGAGCACAGATTGTGATGGGCCACTATACTGAATTCACTCATTGTCAGAGAGAAATAACTGGGTTGGCAAGTTCTAACACAAGGGGCTCTATCGAAAAGCTAAAGATGTTTGTTAGATTAGGCAGGAAGATGGAATGCTGCAGAGTGTCAGGACCGGTGGGCAGTGACACCTTTTCTTCCTTTTGTGCCCTTGGTGGGGGCCATGCCCATCATCTGACAATCTGCTTCGTTCCCTTTCCTCTTCAGAACTCTCATTGGCCATAGCACTCTGTAAAGTACCAAGCCATCCTGGCTGACCCTGTTCTCACCTCTTCTGTTCTAGAATTCCAGGAAATGGTACATTCTTAAAGGGCCCAGACTATGGAGATAGAATCAGCTGGAAGGCCTCCAAAGCCCCAGGAACTGGGACACCCCACATCCTGCCCCTAATTTATTTATTAATTTCCCCCGAAATGCTTCTGCAATTTGCCCATTGTTTTAGTGAGGTCATAAGACAGTCATCCGTGACTTTTTGGTGGTGGGTATGCCCTGATGACTCCTGTAAGATCCTCAGCAGACAAAAAATGCCTTTTAAAAAAATCATCCAATAAAGACACCTTTCTCATCTGCTGATGTGTGGGTGTGTTTTTTTCCTCCGAGAGGTAGAGGGATGCAAGTAATTTGGAGACCAAAGGCTTTTAGGAAGAATTCTGGTCTTACCGGGCGTCAGGCTAGGGTTTTCTCAGCGATTTATCTGAGTCTGAAATGCCTATGAAGAGATTTTAGCCAGCAGAAGGTCATGCTTGCTTATGTGTTTTCTGCTACTGGGTGTTAGATTGCCATAAGCGAGATTTAAGTTAAAGCAAACAGTACAAGACAGGAAAAAGTGCGAGGCAACCTTGGCCCTAAAGCTAAGGAGACTTGCTATGCTGGTTGAGACAGGCAGACATATTTTCAAGCTTTTTTTTTTTTCTTAGAGAAACAAGCTATCAGACACTTGCCGGCTCTGACCCATTCTCCTGTCTCCCCCCTCCCCCTCCCTTCCC
>NW_006774127.1:2982329-2999467 GCF_000442215.2 Lipotes vexillifer
CCTTCCCCCTCCCCCTTTTCCTCCCCCACTCCTCCAGTTCTCCCTACCCCTCTCCACTTTCTCAGCCACTACTTTCCTGGCTCTTATTTGATATCACCTGAGCCAATTACACCCAGAATTGCCCGAACATTTGAGGCGAGCCTCAGGGTCCCATTACAGGACTTTCATTAGGGTGGGGCAATCTCAAGCCAGGAAATTCTCATTAGGCTGATCTCCAGGTGGCAGGTTCAAGCTGTTCTCTTGGGCTGACCCCGGGGTTGAGGACTCCTGGGAGGAAGCAAGGCATCTTCCCGGGAGCTCGTTTAAGAGCTCGCACTTTTTACCCCAACACACAAGTTAACAAGGCCCTGGCCTCTCCTGGGTTTGCTGCCATCCTGCTAAGTAGCTTAGCAACTCTGAACTCCTGTTTTTTGGAGGGTTGTGGCAGAGCAGCTTTTCAAAGTGTGGGACATGTACCACAAGGGGGCCCCAAGATGATTTTAGGGGGACAGGGGTCAACATTGTTAAATTTAATAACCGTGTATTTATTTTAATAGGAATCAGGAAAATAAAAGTAGCACAAACCTGATTTCAATGTCGCCGCTTTAGAATGAGGCTATTAGACATTTGAAAGTGTATCGATTTGAAGATTTGAAGAATATTAAGTCACGTTGAAGGGACAAAACCCATAAAGGTCATTTTCAGATAAGTCAAACTGGGGAAGTCTAGCCTGAAAATGAAGCACTCTTTGGGGAGAGCCGAAGAATGGAGCTGTGTCATTTCACAGCTCTCTTTTCCCCTCTCCCGGTACACACCTGCGCCTTCATGCTCTCCTCATTCCCCGGCCATCCTGGCAGGAATTGGGTTAGTTCCTCCCCACATCTAGCTTCCCTGGGTGTATGACAATGTCCCCCACGTACCAGCAGAGGGCTTTCCGGGCCAGTACTGATGACCTAAGAGCCCTGATTCCTAAAACAATCCACATGTTGCCTTCACCGCCGCACCATATGGATACTCTGATCCTCCTGATATTTCTATTCACTCCGTTGGCCCTTCCCAGCTAGGGGCTCTTCATCCCAACAATTCTGAAGGGGGACACTCTAAATAACTCAGCGTGATCCTGTAGCCCTCTTTCCACGGGGCTCTGGCTACCATATGCCTCGGAGAAACAATGTGAATGATGATGCTTTTAAACAATGGTTATGAGCTTTTAATTGACTAAGCAATCCATCATCCACTGGAGCAGCAAAGGCAGCCTCACAGCATCTAGGTAAAGATCGTGGATTTCTGTTATTTCTTTTCTGTCACTCAGGAGGGGACCTGTATGGGAATAATCACTGGAGGGGTTATTTGGAGCACCCAGGGGACACTGTGTCATTGAATGGTACTGAAGTTCTGAATGTCTTGGGGAAATTGCTTAGAGGATGGATGTATACAAAAGGATGAATCACCACAAATTTTTCATACATAGAATGATGGTCGGTTATTCATGAATTGTGTTCATTCTACTGTTTCAAAAGTACAAGTCAAATTATTTTTTCCCATTTCAATTACATCACCTTTTCATTCTTCTAACCCAGTCTTAGGAATTTAATTTCAGTCTCTGTCAATAGAAAATAAACAGCAATCAAAAGGAGCCATCTCTCTATATTTAACACCCAAAAAATGTCAGCTGGTATGCTTAAATGAAACAATAATCTTGTGTGGTCTTGATTCATACCAATTTTTAATTATGTTGTTTGCATCTAGGGTGTTTGGGGCAGGGGGTGAGTATTCTACTCTGAATGCAGGTAATAACAGCTCTGGGCATTTGAACATATCTGTGAATTAGCACTTTTTATTTTGGGGGTTATTTTTCTAAGTTGAAATTTTGTAGAAACATTAGCATTTCCAAATTTTAGTGTTAAGTATAATTTGAAAACAAAAAAATGTTTTCAAAAATTTCCCTAGTTTTAGTGATCATATAAATATAGTACAAACAACTAATTTTTAAATGGGTCCTATTCAATATGTGCCTCATGGAAAAAAAAAGTGAAAGGACATATAGCAAAATGTTAACAGTAGTTATCTCCAGCTGGTAGGATTACAGAACAATGAGATGAGGGTGAAGGCTTTTTCAGTGGGGGAGCATAGGAACTAGAGAAAACAAAAAACAGGCATGTAGAATTCACCCAATCAATCCACCTCAAGAAAGCATGTTCTCAGCAGTAGAATGATGTTATTTTGACTTTGAAACGAGGGCCTAGATTGCCTAGCAGCTCACAGAGCTGAAAAACCTGGTGTCTCTTATTTTCCCTAATTGCTAATAAAATAGGGTGGCAACAGTGGCTTTAATTTGGACTATTTTTACTTAACTATAATTTTAGTTTATAGTTTGGTAGTTATAATTTAATGGAACACAATCGCAAAGTCAGCTTCGTGAATGTGCTTAACTGTTGAGACTAATGAAAATTATTAAAATACTTGAAACATTATTTAGTATTTTGCTTCAGCCTCTGCACATTATGAAATACGTAAACAATTTTTTAACGTATAGGTTTTCACAGTTCTTTCCAGCTCGAACACAAAGTGTAGCAAAATGGTGAAGATGTGAAATATTTGTCTAGTTGTTCAGGTTTACAAGCTACATAGTTAATTCTGTGTAACGACTGCAGTTTAATTTTGTGTAATGAGTACTCGGGAATCCAATTTCAAGCAAAAACCTATCTTATATCTCTTCTGCTAATGTTAAGGTATGGTATTACTTTGCAAACACTTAAGAAGACAGATGAAATTGGAATCACCGGGATCGTTTCCATCTGGCCTCTTAATTTATTCACTGGAAAGGCTACTCATTTACATAATGTTTTAACTGGTTCCAAAAAGTCGACTTTTTTTGGAAGGGGGTGGATTTTTTTTTTTTTTTTTTTTTGCGATATGTGGGCCTCTCACTGTCGTGGCCTCTCCCGTTGCGGAGCACAGGCTCCGGACGCGCAGGCCCAGCGGCCATGGCTCACGGGCCCAGCCGCTCCGCGGCATGTGGGATCCTCCCGGACCGGGGCACGAACCCGTATCCCCTGCATCGGCAGGCGGACTCTCAACCACTGCGCCACCAGGGAGGCCCCAAGGGGGTGGATTTTGACATCTTTTTCTTATGGGCTCTACAATGAATGTAGATGGATTCACACCTTAAATTGTAAGGTATTTCAAACATACATCTGAGACTACACAGATATGTAGCAAACACCTGTGTACCTACCACCTCACTGTATCAAACCTTGGTAGGAACTATGTGGTTGCTCTGTAATATGTCATCTTGCTTAGGCTGTAGGTATCTGGTTAGGGTGGGCCGCAGGAGACATCTTGCCTGGGATTAGGAGGGTGGGAGTGAAGCAGCCATGGTACTGATGCTCCAGAGGTCGGTGCAGCGGTAGCTTACCTGCTGGCTCCCCTCCTTGCTGCGGGGCTCTCCTTCTGCTCCCAGCTCCAGGTGCGCTTCTTTCTGTGACAAAGGACACCAGCCTTTCCTGAAGGACATCAGAGTTGGGAGCAGTGAGAGACTGACATGAGTTCCAGTCTGTCCCTAGGGGTTCCAGTTTGTCCTCACTCTCCCCCTCTTTACATCCATCTTCCCTTCCTGACTGTCTGCTCTGAAGATTTCAAGCTTCAGCATCAGATGAAGGTAACAGCCTTATAGAGACTATTGAACCAGACCTCACAAGCTCATAGTACCTGTAATACATACATTTATATATATCACTGTATATATTACATGACTACATAATTGCATAATACCTGTAATTCATATCTAAAAAGTTACATTATATATAATACATATATATTTTTTCTAGATGGCTCTCATTCTCCAATTGAACACTGATTTACCAAATTTCCTTCAGGTTTTTCTTTTTTCTTTTTTTTTTTGTGGTACACGGGCCTTTCACTGCTGTGGCCTCTCCCACTGCAGAGCACAGGCTCTGGACGCACAGGCTCAGCGGCCATGGCTCACGGGCCCAGCCGCTCTGCGGCACGTGGGATCTTCCCGGACCCAGGAACGAACCCGTGTCCCCTGCATCAGCAGGTGGACTCTCAACCACTGCACCACCAGGGAAGCCCTAGGTTTTTCATTTTTTAATAAACAGAATCACACATTTTGGAAGATCCTTTACAGGTGATCACAGGAGGAGATGGAGATCGAGGACAATTTTAACTGCAGGAGAGAGATGTACCCTCAGGATGAAGGTCACCTCTGAATGACACGGTCTCTGGGCTCTAAGTCAACAGAGAAAAGACTCATTACTTGACTCATGGGTCTGTTATTTCTGCCAGCAGAGAGGAAGTGGCTCTTTGTACAGGTGGCCTTGGAGGTGTATATCATACCCAGACCTCTAGCCAGCAGTTTCCTCTTGGGGCTCAGTACTGAGATGAGTGTAGGGAGGAGAGAACTCAGTAGAATGTCTGATCAGCCTGTACCCGAGCTCTGTCTGCAGAGCACACAGCAGACAGAACTATAAAGGCGAAAAGTCTGTTTCTCCATCCTCCCTGTTCCTACCTCCATAATTGATCCATGAATACACTTACACTGTGTCCTTTGAGGCAGGCATTGCATTGCACAATAGGAACAAGAGGATGACTCCAATTGGGTCCTACCATTGACAAGCTCACTTTTCTTGTTAGCGGGGAGACAGACATATGTGAGAACATGTCTAGAACCTCCCTCCCTGGAACTGTGCCTTCTTACCTGGAACTGTGCCTATATCTTATTCCCCTGGAATTTTGAGTCCACAAATTCTTTTTCTTTTTTTCAGCTTTATTGAGGTATAGTTGACATTTAAAATTGTGATATATTTAAAGTGTAGAACGTGGTGATTTTATATATGCATGGATTGTGAAAGGACTCCCACCATGAAGTTAAGAAACACATCCATTGCCTCATATATTTACTTTTTTTGTGTGAAAACACTTAATTCTACTTTCTTAGCAAATTTCAATTATACAATACAGTGTTATTAACTATAGTCACCATGTTTACATTAGATCCTTAGACCTTATTTATCTTATTAACTGAAAGTTTCTACCCTTTTACCAGCCTCTCCCTATTTCTCTCACCACCACCACCCAGTCCCTGGCAACCATCGTTATTCTACTCTGTTTCTTGGAGTTCCATTTATTTTTTTAAAAGTTTCCACATATAAGTGATGCCACACACTATTTGTCTTTCTCTGTCTGGCTTATTTCACTTAGCATAATGCCCTCCAGCCTCATCCATGTTGTCACAAATGGCAGGATTTCCTTTTTTCTCATGGCTGAATAATATTCTATTGTGTACATATATGCCACATTTTGTTTATTCATTCATCCATCAACAGACACTTAGGTTGTTTCCATACCTTGGATATTGTGAATCATGCTGCAATAAACATGGGAGTACAGATATCTCTTCTAGATAATGATTTCATTTCCTTTGGATATATACTCACAAGTGGAATGGCTGAATCACACAGTAGTTCTATTTTTAGCTTTTTGAGGAATCTCCATACTGTTTTCCATAGTGGCTGCACCAATTTACATTCCCACTCATAGTGCACCAGAGTTCCTTTTTCTCTACATCCTGGCCAGCATTTACTATCTCTTGCCTTTTTAAAAATAAACCTGACTGGTGTTAGGTGATATCTTATTGTAGTTTTGATTTGTATTTCCCTGATTAGTGATGTTAAGTAACTTTTCATGTACCTGTTGGCCATTTGGATGTCTTCTTTGGAGAGATGTCTATTCAGATCCTTTGCCCATTTTTTGTGTTACTTTTTTTCTATTGAGTTGTATTAATTCCTTGATATTTTGGATATTAACCCCTTATCAGATGTGTGGTTTGCAAATATTTTCCTCCATTCCGTAGGTTGACTTTTCATTTCATTTATGGTTTCCTTTTGCTGTGCAGAAGCTTTTTAGTTTGATGTAGTCTCATTTTCTATTTTGTTGCTTTCTCTTTTGGTGCCAAATCCAAAATATCATTGCCAGGACCACTGTCAAAGAGCTTACCCCTTGTGTTTTTCTAGTAGTTTTACTGTTTAAGCTTTTAAGCTCAAGTCTTTAATCCATTTTGAGGTGTGTATTGTTTAAAACAGAGATCTATATACATGGGTTTATTTCTGGGCTCTCTATTCTGTTCTATTGATCTGTGTGTCTGTTTTTATGACAATACCATTGTTTTTATTCCTATAGCCTTGTAGTACAGTTTGAAATATAGAAATGAGATGCCTCCAGCTTTGTTCTTCTTTTTCAAGATTGCTTTGGCTATATGGGGTTTTCTGTACTGCCATATGAATTTTAGGGTTTTTTTTCTGTATCTATGAAAAATGCCATTAGAATTCTGATAAGAATTACACTGAATCTGTAGATCACTTTGGTAGTACTGACATTTTAGTAATATTAATTCTTCCAGTCCATGAACACAAAATATCTTCCGTTTAGTCTTCTTCAATTTCTTTCATCAATGTTTTATAATTTTAAGTGTGCAGATCTTTCACTTCAGTTAAATTTATTTCTAAGTAGTTAATTCTTTTTGATACTACTGTAAATAGGATTGTTTTCTTAATTTCACTTTCTGATATTTTATTGTTAGTGTATAGAAACACAACTGATTTTTGTGTATTGATATTATATCCTGCAACTTTACTGAATTTGTTTATTCTAACAGATTTTTGGTAGAGTCTTTACGGTTTTCTTTATATAAGATCATGTTGTCTGCAAAAAAGACCATTTTACTTCTTCCTTTATGACTTGGATGACTTATTTCTTTTTGTTGCCTAATTGCTCAGGCTAGGGACTCCAGTACTATGTTGAATAAAAGTGATTAGAATGGGCATCCTTGTCTTGTTCCTGATCTTAAAGGAAAAGTTTTCAGCTGTTCACTGTTGAGCATGATGTTAGCTGTGGTTTTATCATTTATGGGCTTTATTATGCTGAGGTACATTCCTTCTATAACCAGTTTTTTGAGAGTTTTTATCATAAAAGTATGTTGAATTTTGTCAAATGCTTTTCCTCCATCCATTGTGATGATTATATGACTTTTATCCTTCATTTTGTTAATGTAGTGTATCATATTGATTGATTTATGGATGCTGAACCATCCTTGCATCCCTGGAATAAATTCCACTTGATCATGGTGTATTATCCTTTTAATGTACTGTTGAATTCAGTTTGATAATATATTGTTGAGGGTTTTTTGCATCTATGTCCATCAGGGGTATTGGCCTGTCATCTTCTTTTCTTGTAATATCTTTTTCTGACTTTGGTGTCAGGGTAATGCTGGCTTTGTGAAATGAGTTTAGAAGTGTTTTCTCCTCTTCTGTTTTTTGGAAGAGTTTGAGAGTATTGGTATTAATTCTTTAAATGTTTGGTAGAATTTACCAGTGAAGCCATCTGGTCCTGAACTTTTGTTGTTGGGAGGTTTTGATTACTAATTCAATGTCCAAATTAGTAATTAGTCTGCTTTTTTATTTTTTCATAATTCAGTCCTGGCAGGCTGTATATTTCTAGTGACTTATCCATTTCTTCTAGGTTATATAATTTGTTGGTTGTTCATAGTAGTTTCTTATGATCCTTAGTATTTCTGTATTATCAATTGTAATGTCTTCCCTTTCATTTCTGACTTTGGGTCCTCCTTCTTTTCCTTAGTTTAGCTAACAGTTTGTCTATCTTGTTCATCTTTTCAAAAAACCAGCTCTTAGTCTCATTGGTATTTTCTATCGTCTTTTTAGTATCTATTTATTTTCAATCAAACCTTTGTTATTTCCTTCCCTCTACTAAATTTGGGATTAGTTTGTTCTTCTTCTAGTTCCTTGAGGTTTACAGTTAAATTGAGTTCTTTCTTTGTTATTATAGGTGTTTATTGCTACAAACTTCCCTCTTGGAACTGCTTTTGCTGCATCCAATAAGTTTTGGTAGGTTATGTTTCCACTGTCATTTGTCTCTAGGTTTTGTTTTGTTTTGTTTTGTTTTTGCGGTAAGCAGGCCTCTCACTGTTGTGGCCTCTCCCGTTGCGGAGCACAGGCTCTGGACATGCAGGCTCAGCGGCCATGGCTCACAGGCCTAGCCACTCCATGGCATGTGGGATCTTCCTGGACCAGGGCACAAACCCGTGTCCCCTGCATCGGCAGGTGGACTCTCAACCACTGCGCCACCAGGAGAGCCCTCTCCAGATTTTTTTGTTTCCCTTTTTGATTTCTTCTTTGACCTATTGGTTCTTCAAAAGCATGTTGTTTAATCTCCACATATTTGTGAAGTTTCCAGTTTTCTTCTTGTAACTGATTTCTAGTTTCATACCATTTGTCATTGGAAAAGATGCTTGATAGGATTTCAATCTTCTTAAATTTATTAAAACTTATTTTGTGGTGTAATATATGATCCATCCTGGAAAATGTTTCATGTGTGCTTAAGAATGGTTATTCTGCTGCTGTTGGTTGGAATGTTCTGTGTATGTCTGTTAGAGCCATCTCATCTAACATGTAGTTTAAGTCCAACGTTTCCTTATTGATATTCTATCAGGATACAGGACAGTGAAATTCGTCCAGAGGAGCCTACTCCCTCTGCACTGAGCCCAGGAGTACAGCCACTGGGAGGTGCTCTTGAATCTGTTTTAAAACTGCTTTTTGTTTGATGTGGTGCTGTCAATGTAAGCCTGGTTGGCTATCAAAGCCAGGTAACTTGGGGGCCCACACTAGGGTGGCAGCTGTAAATGTTGTGGCACTAGAGGTGTGGACAAGGTCCTCCAGGAAGAAACGGTGACTTGGTTTTATTGTTGGAGTGAACCAGTGGGAAAGTCAGGGAAAGCACCCATCAGCTACTTGGGGCTTCAAGGAGGATCACAGCCAGCCTTTAGATGAGTGCTAAATTAGAAGCAGACCCTTAGGCAGCAGCTTGGAAAGTATGCAGTCAAATCCCTTCCAGGGAAAGACAGAACGATAGGCATTTTTGTCTGCTCCCTCTGCACTGAGCCTTGGGGAAACAGCCATTGCACGTGCTCGTGTGCCCATTAAGAACTGCTCCTTTGCCTGCTATAGTCCTGTGGGTCTGGTGGATGCAAATCCCACTGGATTTCAGAGTCAAGTGTTTTGGGGGACTGGCCCTCAGTGAGAATCTTAAAAGTTGAGGTGCTGGATGTGCAGTCCAAACCCGTCACTCCTCAAGGAGAAGCTAGGAGTTGGGGATTTCCTCCCAATTGTATGGAGCTGTGCAGGAGGTGGGGCTTATATGGCAAGAGTGTGTCCCAGACTTTGCTGCCCGTTTTGATGTGGGTATTTTCTCATTCACCTTCCGTGTGGGAGTCATTCAGCTAGTTTCTGGATTTCTCTCAGATGAAACGACTCTGTGTGTAGCTGTACGTTCAGTGCATTTGTGGGACAAAGGATGCTCAGGAGCCTCCTATGTCTCCAACTTGGTCTCCCCTTCTGAGTTCACAAATGCTCTGTGCAAAGGATCTAATTTTCTATTTTCTATAACTGGACTTAGTTTTGAAACCCCATCATGCTGGATGACAGAATCATAATTCAGGATGACATAAGGCAATCAGCCACCTCCTCACCCTTCTTTCCCTGGTTGGAGAGAGGAAGTGAGTACTCCAAAGCCCTTCATGGGAAAGGAGTATCTGGTGCTCAGTCCATACTAGTGACCACTGAGTCATCCTCATTCCTCTCTAGTCTTGTGGGCTTCAGTGGTGGGTCCACCTAGGCCACAGCTAGCTTCTCTTTGTCCTCATCTTATGGCATCTCAGGTCTGGCATTCTCTGAAGTACATCTGTGCACAAGTAAAACATTTGGTTGCTTCCTGCATCAAAGTAGCACTTACCGCCTAGACACTCACATGGCTACGGCTACCCTACTGTTGTTGCATCATGCTTGACACTGAGGGGAACTCTGCAAGGCTTGCCACCTCCCCAGCTCCATAGAGAACAATGTACACATCCACATCCTCTCTCCTCTGAGATCTCCAAGCACATCTAAGTATCTATCATCATTACTCCTCCCACCTCACACCCAGGCAACACCCTAGGACTGTGAGAGGGGGATGCATCACTACCTAAGCTTTCTTGCTTCCTTGGCTTTTGAAACTTAAAAGCATTTTGATTTCTGGTTTTGTTTTTTTTGTTTTTGTTTTTATATCATCTCTCTCCTGTGGCAATCAATGCAACTGACTGAACGGGGCACAGGAGGCAAAGTAATCAAGGAAGTAGAGGCATGCTGGGAGAATGCTATAATGCTATAAAATGTTATCTTACCACATGTATATAGTACTTTGCACTTCATTTGTATCATCTAATGTAATATTTGCAATAACCCTTTGAGGCAGGTATTAATCTCATTTTTCAGAGGAGGAAACTGAGGTCAAAGAAGTTAAGTGAGTAGTCAAAGGTCATCCAACTGGTAAGTGACAAAACCAGAACTAAAATTCAGGTGTTCCAACCTAAGCCCTGGGCTCTTTCTACTACTCTTCCAACAGCATTTGTTCTGAGAGAGGAAAGAACTCTTTAACCTGGAGTTTTCAAATTATGGTCCCTGGAGCCCCAGGGTCCTGTGCAGGTGCTTTAGGGTCCCCCAGGGAGATAGAGATTGAGGGGCGGGTAGCTCCTGGAAAAGGCCAGAGGGACGTACTCTGAGGTCTCAGTCCTCTCACATTCAACCACGGTAGCTCTGTGTCTATTTAATATATTAGAAGTTCTGACAGACTTTGGGGGGTGGGGGATAAAAAGGGGAGAGGGGATTTTGCTACCCTAAAATTCTTTGAAAATTATTACTTTAATGTCAAAACAAGTCTTTCTAACAGGAGAATGTCACACACTAAAGCAAGTAAGGACAGTAATCTTTTGTTGAATAATGATTAAGGGCTGGGAACTACTATACATACGATCATAGTCCCATTTAATTTTTTTGTCTTGCCCGGCACAGTGAGGCTTGCAGGATCTTAGTTCCCCAACCAGGGACTGAACACAGGTCAGGCAGTGAGAGTGCCAAGCCCTAACCACTGGACCACCAGGGAATTCCCACCATTTTTTTTTTTTTAACTTATTTATTTTTGGCTGCATTGGGTCTTCTTGCTGCACGTGGGCTTTCACTAGCTGCAGAGAGTGGGGTCTGCTCTTCGTTGAGGTGTGTGGGCTTCTCATTGTGGTGGTTTCTCTTGTTGCAGAGCACAGGCTCTAGGCATGTGGGCTTCAGTAGTTGTGGCACCTGGGCTTCAGTAGTTGTGGAACACAGGCTCTAGAGAGCAGGCTCAGTAGTTGTGGAGCACAGGCTTGGTTGCTCTGTGGCATGTGGGATCTTCCCGGACCAGGGCTCAAACCCATGTGCCCTGCATTGGCAGGCAGATTCTTAACCACTGTGCCACCAGGGAAGCCCCACCCATTTAATTCTTAAAGTGAAATTCCTACTAGAAAAGCATTCTAGAAAAGCATTTACTGTTAGTTATTTTACATATAAGACACAGAGACTTGAGAAAGGTTACGTAATCAGTCCAAGGATGCATGCCTAGGGAGTGACAGAGCTAGAATAAGTACCCAGATCTGTCTCATGTCCAAATTCCAACACCACCTCCCTAAACGTGAAGGTCTATTCTGCCAGGCTGGATAAGAAGTCCTGTTTCCAAACCTAATCTGTGAGGGATAACCTAAACTAAAATCTTGAGTTTGGTCAAGCGGTCTGCTGCAAGGGTTTGAACTCCAAGTGCCAGACATAATGAGCCGTTCCAACTGCCACAATTCACAGGCCCCAAAACCTGAAAAGGGCGATACCCTGCGCTCCAAGGTCTGGGACTCGGCACTATGGGGAGATGCCACGCTCTGTCCCGCTTAGGCCACACACCGCGCCTCGCCAGGTGCAGCAAACTTTCTCCCTGAAGCCAGAGGAATCCGCGTACGGCGCAGTCCGGACCGTTTGGTTTGATCCAGCGGTCACCTGAGGTCTCTCAAAGAGGTGAAAAAAAAAAGCCCACAAATGCCCGGAGGGACCCTGTAGATGATGAAAATGCGCAAGTTGCCTGGCTGAATGCACGACCGCCCCTAACGCAGGGGCTTCCTTTACACCTTCACACTTTCTACAGAAAACTATGTCCGTTTCATTTTTCTTTAAACACGCAACCCTCGCCTTCAGCCAGGCCAGAAATCTGCGAACAAACTAAAAAAACCGATTTCAACCTCAACTTAGCTCTTAGTTATAAGAAACACCTACCCAGGACACAAACGGGAAGGAACCCACACAGGCGCGCCAGAAGGGGAAGGTGGGCTGCGAATTCTTCTTCCGGGCCGGCAGGGGACACTTCCGGGACGACGGCGAGCGAGGCGGAAGTGCGGTCTCCTCGCGGCAGCTGTATTAGGGCGGGCAGAGGGAGGCTCCCGAGGCTGGGGGGCCGGGCCGGCATGGCGGCAGCGGCGGCCGGGGCAGGATCTGGGGCGGCCCAGGAGAAGCAGTTCCCGCCGGCGCTACTGAGCTTCTTCATCTACAACCCGCGCTTCGGGCCGCGCGAGGGAGAGGTAAGCGGAGCGGGGCCGCGCGCGGGCGTCCGTAAGCGGCCGAGGAGGGCGTGGGGCGGCCGTACGGCGTCGGGCCCGAGCAGCCGCAGGGTGCGCCGGGGCGGCGGCCCCGGCCCTCCCGGAGCCGGGCAGCACCTGTCACCCTGCCCTCGTCCAGCGGCATTTATCGGGCTGCTTTGTGCCAGGTATGTGCCCGGGCCAGGGGCTACGGCGGGGGCCACACAACGCGGGCAGCGTCTGTTCTAGGTCCTGACTCAAAGCCTGTGTATTGAGTGAAGGTTCGTCAGGCTAATCACTCCACACAGGTGGAGTCTTTCTTCTCTACATCAATCCTGGGTGATTAAAGTTGAGTTTACGTCTTTGTTGCTAGAAGTCCCCGCCTAGAAGCGTGGAACAAGAGTGGGAGACTGTAGTCCTTTCAATGCAGGTTTGGGGGATCTTCGGAAAGTTTTTTTTTTTTTCCAAATTAATAAATTAAATCGGATGGGGGCGGGTGGTTTTTTTTAATGGTTATTTTTTAAGGTGGGGACGGTGATTTCCTCATTGGATGTCCGGCGGTAGGTTGTGTTGGCAGGAAATCACGGTCCTTTTAAAGGCTGTCAGTCCAAATGCCTGTGAACCTGCTGGGTTTAATTTGTGGGGAGGTGTAAGTCTGTGCACCTGCACACACGCTTATTTCTTAACAAGTGTTGGTGTATTACAAATTAGCATGAGGAAAGAAATCCAAGGACTGAGTTTTCAGAATAGTTGTCTAATGCTATTTCACATGGCATATGATTTACTGAATATCACAATTACCTTCAGGCAGGTGGGCGTTGTTTACACCGTGAGGAGAAGATAATTTTTGTTTTTCTAAAAAAGCGTCCTTTGTTTTGCCAGCTAACGTGTATGGCATGAGAGGTTGACAGTAAATGTAGCACTTTCAACGGCTAAGATGGAAAAAATGCTTATGTCAATGTTGTGATTCTGTTTCTTCATACTTTAGGAGGAGAATAAAATTTTGTTTTACTATCCAAGTGAAGTAGAAAAGAATGAAAAAATTAGAAATGTCGGATTATGTGAAGCTATTGTACAGTTTACAAGGTAATACTTTTCAATGTGCTTTTGCAGAGTTCAGTGAATTCTTAAAACTTACGCTGGAGAATTGTCCCTAACATGCTTTTAACCTTTTTAGGACCTTTAGTCCATCAAAACCTGCAAAATCTTTACATACACAGAAGAACAGACAGTTCTTCAACGAACCAGAAGAAAATTTCTGGATGGTCATGGTATTTACATACACAGTACACCTTTTTGAATTTGTATTATAAAGTGATGGGTGATCTTTACTGTTAGGAATTCAGGAAACTCCTCCAGTCATTGCATCAGAGAGTTACAATAGGGCTGGTGGTAGTTTAAAAATCAGACTCCTGTTTGGTGTATTTGTTACTGGGGCTCTTTTAAGAAGTTTTGGGTTGGGACATGTCCAAGTTTTTTAATTTAGGGGAAAATTTAAAACACATATAGTTGATACATTGTGTAATTTCAGTTGATCAAACTTTGTAGGTTGTTAGGAATCCCATAATTGAAAAGCAAAGTAAGGACGGAAAACCAGTTGTCGAATACCAAGAGGAGGAGTTGCTGGTAATGTGTCATTTTTTATTTCATATTTTTAGAAAAAAAATTCGTTAGTATCTTGAGTGACTTATTTTTTCAGATTTAAGCTATGTCACTTCTGCAGAAGTTTCTCAGGGTACACACAGCAAAATTTTATGCTAATTATTTCCATTAGCACAATCTTATAAAAATGTATATGTACCGTCTCTTACGAATACCTTCTACTGATCATCTGTGTTTAAAGCCCTCCTAAAAATTAGGCTTACTGGTTCGTAATTGAATTTAAATACCTCTTATTTTCAGCACACAACTACTATAGGACCAAGTTTATGAGCATTGTATTGCTTTGCCAAGAGTCACTGTACCTTTGCTATGCGATAGACTTCTTTTGCTTTCCCTTAAATTAAGATCTGTGCCATGTCTTTGTGTTGTTTGTAGGACAAGGTTTATAGTTCGGTGCTCCAACAGTGCTACAGCATGTACAAGGTAAGCGTGACATGCTTTCTGAATTGAGAGTATAGCCAGTTACCCCAATTTGCATGGGATGCTTAAAATAATTCTTAACTCTTTACATGACTGCAAGGTGACTATGTGTCCATTTTAGGGGGAGGAAATAATGGGGCCTTTGAAACAGTATTGAGGTTTATGTGTGCACTTACTCAGTACTGAGCCCTTCTCTCTTCCCAGTCTTCTGCTAGGAGTATATCTGCATTAGTGAACAGTAGAGTCCATGTTCTTGAGGAAAGTACATAGTGCAGGTATTTGCATGATTGAAGGATCTGGCAATATTATTTATGTAAACTGAAACTTAGGTGTGAGTTCAGGTTTAAAAACAAAAAATGCCCAAAACAGTTAGGTGATTTTATAAAATTTACAGTATCACTTAACAGTGTTTTGGTATTTTGTGACTTATAACTCAGGCTTTCTCATGTAAATATTTTCTATATTCAAAAGGAACTGGGGGATGAAATTAGCAGAATTAATATAAAAGGAAAAGAAGAACTTGTTACATTGGGAAATTGAAGGACATAAGAAATTGACTTTTTTTTTAAAATCTTTTACACCATTAGCTTTTTAATGGTACATTTCTGAGAGCCATGGAAGATGGAGGTGTCAAGCTCTTAAAAGAAAGATTAGAGAAATTCTTCCATCGGGTAAGTATTTTGAATTTTATTTGTAATCTTGGTAGTTGTCCAAACAGACTGTTAGAGAGAAACACAGACAGGTTTGTTTCTCACATACAAAAAAAATCTAGAAGTTGGAAATGGCAAAGAGCCTCAGGCATAGTGTGACAAGATCAGACCAGTGAGGAGACTCATTAGATTTGCACTCTTGAATCAGCTTCTTGACATTTGTACACAGCTCCTTAAAGCATCTTGGAGATGTCTTTCGGCTTCATCCTTATCCCACCTGTGTCTGTCCCTGTGGGCTTACTCAGAAGCAAACTTCCTGTGTGGTGGATCGGTTAATTAGCAAAATCTCACATTCTTACAGATCGATTATGTTCACTAAACAGGAGTAATCTGTATTGACTCAAGGTGAAGCCTGTGGCTGTGACACAGGCTTTCTTCCCTTAGTGGTGATTAGTGTGATTTTTCTTTCCCAGCTGATGTGAATGTGTCTACACAGTTGCCATTCTCCCTCAGTGTAAATTTTGCATATTTGACCTACCCCTGGTCAAATCCAGTTTATCTTAGAGAAATGACTCTCAATTTATCTTTCTCCCTACACTACCTTTAATGTCTGTTTTTGAATTATTTTGTTTTTATGAAGTACTTTTCTTTCTTGATTCTTTGCTTTAATGACCATAATTATTCACTCTGACTGTCCCCTCTTCCTCTTCTTAATTTCTGTCCTGTCCATCAACACTGACTGTATGCCCTTCCAGCGTGATTTTAGTATAAGGTGGCCCATGATATCATGTGTGGAGGTCAGTCTAATCTGAGGAGCACTGATATGAAGACTTCAACACTTCAAAGAGAGATAGCACAATGCTGAATGAACACTACTTATGTTTGAACTTAATTTTTTGAAATTGGTACTGATTTCAAATCCAGTTCCCTGTAGCTCACCTCCGTGTTGGTCTTGGCAGTGTGCTGTTTGCTAGCATGTAATTGTACCATAAATTAAGACTAATTATTTTCAGTTGTCAGAGTACTGTCTTCAATATACTATTAGTAACTTTTATGCCTTATTTTTTTCCTACAGTATTTGCAAACGTTGCATTTGCAGTCATGCGATCTACTTGACATTTTTGGCGGGATCAGCTTCTTCCCATTGGATAAAATGACTTATTTGAAAATCCAGTCCTTTATTAATAGAATGGAAGAAAGCCTGAGTATAGTCAAGTACACTGCCTTTCTCTATAACGATCAACTCATCTGGTAGGTATACCCTATGGCTTGGTGTAGAGAAGAAGAAAGTCTTTTAGGATCATAAAAAATAGCAATGACTCCGTTGATATCATGTTGTCAAACTGGAAGTAATAGCTGGTGGGGGGTGGAGGGGTAGGACGCGTCCTTTTAGATATTGTTAAAATAAGGCAGTGATTGTTTAAACCAAAATTAGGGTAATTTTGTTTAAAATTACCAAGCAGGGGAGTTTAAAACTGGTTCCCCGGAAGATAGAGAAAATGTTAGGTTGAAGAATCCTTTTTTTTTTAAATTAATTAATTTATATTTGGCTGCATTGGGTGTTTGTTGCTGCGCGCAGGCTTTCTGTAGTTGTGGCGAGTTGGGCTACTCACTGCGGAGTGGGGGCTACTCATTTCAATGCGCGGGCTTCTCATTGCGGTGGCTTCTCTTGTTGTGGATAATGGGTTCTAGGTACACGGGCTCAATTGTTGTGGCGAGCGGGCTCTAGAGCGCAGGTTCAGTAGTTGTGGGGCACCGGCTTAGTTGCTCCACGGTATGTGGGATCTTCCCGAACCAGGGCTCAAATCCGTGTCCCCTGCATTGGCAGGCGGATTCTTAACCACTGCGCCACCAGGGAAGTCCCAAGAATCCTTTTTTTTTTTTGTGGTACACAGGCCTCTCACTGTTGTGGCCTCTCCCGTTGCGGA
>NW_006774127.1:2999666-3012405 GCF_000442215.2 Lipotes vexillifer
TGGGATCCTCCCGGACCGGGGCACGAACCCGTGTCCCCTGCATCGGCAGGCGGACTCTCAACCACTGCGCCACCAGGGAAGCCCCCAAGAATCCTATTTTTATTTTGGTATTTTTCCAAAAACATCTTCAAAGAAACAGTATGGTAAATGTGGAAAGCATAATTTTCATACTTTAAAAAAAAATAAATTTATTTTTATTTTTGGCCGTGTTGGGTCTTCATTGCTGCATGCAGGCTTTCTCTAGTTGCAGTGAGCGCAGGCTCCTCACTGCAGTGACTTCTCTTGTTGCGAAGCATGGGCTTTAGGTTGCGGGCTTCAGTAGTTGCAGCACACAGGCTCAGTAGTTGTGGCTCGTAGGCTGTAGAGCACAGGCTCAGTAGTTGTGGCACACAGGCTTAGTTGTTCTGCGGCATGTGAGATCTTCCCAGACCAGGGCTGGAACCCGTGTCCCCTGCATTGGCAGGTGGATTCTTAGCCATTGTGCCACCAGGGAAGCCCCATAATTTTCATACTTTATTTTAAGGAAGCTAGTTTTTAAAAAGTATCCAACAAGTTATAAGTGCTATAAAACCAGGAAGTAACCCACTGTCATCAAACTGTGTTTGTGTCCTGTAGTAGGGACAAATACATAATTTCCTTGATGAAAGCATTGATACTCAAGAAGCAAACATAAACTATTACTAAAAGCTTCCAACTCCCGAACACGGAACTCTGGAAGAGCTGTGTGAATGTGCCTGAGACTGCGAGGAGAGGTCCCTGAAGACTTGAGTGAGAGCCAGACTGTCTGTTCACAGCTGAGAGTGGTCTGCCTGTGATGAGCCACTGAGGTTCTCTGGGGGAGCAGCCAGCTGAAAGCCCTCCGGCAGCTGCTCAAGTGCATTCGGTTTTTGTGTTTGTATCTTCTGGTATGTTGTTTGTGCTCCGAGAACGTTGATGGTGAGCTCAAAGCAGATTGTAGGAAATACCTTAGAGTTCTGTTTGGACCGTGTTGCGTCTAACTCGTGGATTTGGTTTTAGCAGCGGCTGTGAAAGGATTTAGCAGTGGCTCCTCCTCTGTTGGGAGGAGGGTGTCAGTTGACTATCTCGTCCAGAGTTTTTGGCCTGATTTTTGAGAGAACTTTCTTTTTAGTGAATTGATTTCCTTTTTCAGAGGTGAATGCTTTTTTTTTTTTTTTTTTTTTTTTTTGCGGTACGTGGGCCTCTCACTGCTGTGGCCTCTCCCGTTGCGGAGCACGGGCTCCGGACGCACAGGCTCAGCGGCCATGGCTCACGGGCCCAGCTGCTCCGCGGCATGTGGGATCTTCCCGGACCGGCGCACAAACCCACGTCCCCTGCATCGGCAGGCGGACTCTCAACCACTGCACCACCAGGGAAGCCCAATGGGTGAATGCTTTTATGAATAAATGCCTTAGCTATTTCTTAAGTTAATCAAAGTTGACCAGACTCTTTGATCTTGGCTAGATTATTTTACATTCAACACTTGACAGTGACATAGTCTGTATTATAGACTAAACTGATCCTACCTTGAAGGATTCTGTCGAATGATGGCCACTTCATTCTTGGTAACGCTCCCGCTGAAAGAGATTCTCGAATAATTTGGCATCGCCACCAGAGACAGAGTTGGCGGGCTCTGGAGAAGTGCACAGATCCCGGACCACAGCTGTGCGCAGCTCACAGCGCTGGAGTTGAGGCTTCACTCAGAGCAGGTGTGGAGGTCTTAGAGCAAAACAGGTGAAGTCCATTTAGCATTTAAGTAAAAAGGCACAGAATCATATAAAACAGAAAGAAAAATCAGTCTTGAGAACGTAGTAGCATCTCATGCACACAAATAAATCAGTTGAGCAGAAGAATAATTTTTCTTTTTTTTAAATGATTCATATCAAATGACTATTTGAGAAACTTTTGAGAACATCTGTACTTCTGAGCACCCGTAGGCTGTTTCCTGTTTGATGTGAGCCATTGACAGAGTTCTGAGTCATGTGGACCTGTCAGTACAGTGTTTTGTTTGCTTTTATTTGTTTACTTGTGCTAAGAAATGAACTCTTGTTTTGGGGGGTTTTTGTTTGTTTTTACTTTTTATTTTGAGATTATTGAAGATTGGCCTGCAGTCGTAACAACTTTTCTCCAGAGGTAACATCCGGCATAATTATAACACAGTATTACTTCATTTACTTTTGTTGGGGAGCAGGAGTCGGGATGGGGGTGGCAGGTACTGGGAAGAGGGTTGCTACAGTTGGAGCTCGTGGATGTTCCACAACCCGGCAGGCCTCCCCATAGGCAGAGTGGGAACCGCCTACTTGCTGCTTCATGCTCTGAACAGCTGGCTGCGACTTATTTTCTTTTTAAATTTTCTACCCAGAAAACCAGCATCAAATTACTTAATGCCTAGCATTAAATCTTAAGTGCAATAATAAATGTAAAGCCCTAAGCACAGCGCACATAGTAAGTAGTTAAGAAGTGTCTTCCGTTTCCTTTTATAGGGTGTTTTCTGCTCAGTGTCTCTGGTCTGGAGCAGTACTGTCCAATAAGCATGTGATGCAGGCCATAAATATCGTTTTAAGTTTTCTAGTAGCCACAATAAAATAAAAAGAAACTGGAGAAATCAATTTTAACAATATATTTTTTTAGCCCAATATATCTCATATTTTTTCAACATGTAAACAATATAAAAAATTATTAATGAGCTATTCTTTTTGTGCTCAATCTTAAAAGTCCAGTGTGTATTTTACACTCATTTCCACCAGCCACATTTCAGGTGTTCAGTAGCCAGACCGTACCCAGTAGCTACCGTTTCCGGAAGCGCAACTCTGGAAGAAATTGCCCAGAGCATGATTCTTTACATACTGTCTGCTGCTTACCATTAGCAAGCTCTCTCCACCAGGATTTATGTCTTGAATGGAAAGTAACATCCAGAGCCTGTGTTGTGTCTTTCTCTTTCTTTCCTCAGTTATTTCCGCAAAAGCAAAGAGTGGGGGACCTTCTGTGTGTTTGATCTGAAAGGTCCATCTGCCCGGTCGGCTTCAGGTTACTCTCAGAATTCGTGTTGTCACAGGCCAAGCGCTGACAGTTCTCAGCTGTTTCTGTTTTGGCCTCACCTTTGGACCCGGAACTTCGTTCTGCTTGGCAGGAAGCTTCAAACCTGCTTCAGGGTGTTTGGCCCTTTAAGAGTTTTAGCTGTGGACAGACATTCTGAAAATGGGAGAGGAGAGGTGGTGTAGGAGGAGGCAGAGATAAGACAAATGGGAGGAGTCCAGGGAGCAGGCCTCATTTCTGTGCCGAGCCAGGCCGGACTTCTAACATAACCTGTGATTCCACTGGGAAAGAAGACAGAGCCCCTGGAACGTGGTGCAGATGCTTGGTTTATATCCAGTTAGACTTCCTCAAGGATTTTTTCAATTATCTTGAATAGGAAAAAAAACCCAGATACAGAATCATTGTCTGTTTATATCCTTATCTGAAAAACCGGTTTCAGGTAGAGCCCAACAACACCTGCTAGTTTCTCAGTACTTTTCCAGGTGCCACTTATTCTTGCCTCGTTTCAGATTGGTTGGTTTGCCCAAAAGTTTGTTTCTTTCTCTTCCCACTTTTTGCCTACACTGAATCGAGAGAATTAAAATCCAAATACATTTCTGAGACATAGCATTTTGAGTTCCCCGTCTACAGCATAGCAGTATGTTCAGGATGCGGGGTGAAAGAAAGTGGCCTTACCGTGTAACCCAGAAAGTGGACAGAAACCTGCTACCTGAAGGGGAACTGCTAATGCTCCCTGGATAATCCCACGTGGTAGGCAAATAAAATCTGCTGTGACTTTTTACTTCAAATGGCATATAAAATGCAGGACTATGTAGTAGTCGCCTTTAGCAGGTCAGGGTAGAGTTCTAGTGCTGGACTCAAGTTTAATTCATTCCATTCTTGGAACTTTCCATCAAGGAAAGGGCTTCTTGATATCATGCAAAAAAAAGGAGAGAGATGAACTTTTATCACAAAGCAATGGAAAGACAGAAGACCAATTCCAGACTTTTAACACAGTGCTTTTCTGATGTTTCAGGAGTGGATTAGAACAAGATGACATGAGAATTTTATACAAATACCTCACCACATCCCTATTTCCAAGGCATATCGAACCTGAGGTATGATGGGGTACTAATCTCTAGATAAATAGATGGATAAATAGATATATAGACAGACATACACACACACACACACTCTCACACAGATTTGGGGGTGGAGGAACTTGGTGGGTGGGGCAGTTCTGATCTGTATTTTACATTATTAGTGTGATGTTTAGTCATGTAGCTGTCCGTTGGTATCCATGGGGGATTGCTCCCAGGACCCCCCAGATACCCATATCACACACGTATGCTCAAGTCCCTTATATAAAATGGCATAGTATTTGCATGTAACCTACGCACATCCTCCCTTACACTTTGAACTGACCCTAGGTTATTATAATACCTAATAAAAGTTGGAAAAAAACCCTAATACAATGCAAATGCTATGTAAATAGTTGCCAGTGTGCAGAAAATTCAAGTTTTGCTTTTTGGAACTTTGAAAAGAAATTTTTGCCCCAAATATTTTCAACATGCGGTTGGTTGAATCCACAAATGTGGAATCTGCAGATGTGGAAACCTCAGATACGGAAGGCCAACTGTATATATTTAGCGTGTGTCACTTAGCACAGTAAACCACGTATGTCAGCTTTTCTTCATTTTGTTACTTTCAAATGCAATTGCAAAGCTATGTTTTTAAGGGGAGCAATTCATTGAGTAGAGGAAAAACTGGATTTTTAGGTCAGGTTCTGGGAACTCTGAAAATGCCAGGGATCTTGGATAAAACAGTGGTTAATTCTGTGGTCTTTTCATGTACAAACATGAGATCTGATTTTGAGTTGATGTTATACTTCCTGCCTGGCTTTTCCATTCTGACAATTTCTCAGTTTTCTGCAGAGAACTGTAAATAATACTGCAGTGTTTTCTGCAAAGTATCTTTTTTTAGCTTTAGTTAGGTTGGAAGTGAAAAGTGTTCGTAAACCATAACATTATCATTTTGACCTGGGGGCGCATACACACACCCTCTCCCTCACTCTGTTTTTTAAGGCCATGACCTGAAACAACAGGAAAAAAGTCTCTTTGATAAGAAATCTCAAGGTTTTGAGAAGGACCTGGTCCTGCACTTTACTCCTTTCTGGGTAGTTTGAATACAGTGGCTAACGTTTCTGGGGTGTGTACCATACGCCAGACACAGTGTTAGTGCCCAGCACACTTGCATTATCTCATGACATCCTGACAGCCGTCCTGAAAGCCGGGTACCTTATCTCCATCTTACAGATAAGAGACCCAGGCTTGGGGGGCTTACGTGATTTAACCCCGTGTCACCCAGCTAGTAAGTGACGGGGCCAGGACTTGATCTCGGGGTCTGACTAATGCTAAAGCACCTGCTTCCAACCACACCCTCAGAAGGATCCTTCAGGATCCTTCCCATGGTGGACAGTGCTGTTGCAACAGCAGAACACTCTATTGGTGCTTTATTATATGTCTAAAGAGCCGGGCTTATAAAATAGGAATGTATGAAGCGGCAGTGAGGACGTGGATGTGTGAGGGCTTCTCTCGGTACAGGCTGCACGTGTGAGAGCTGTGCGTTTTCACTGTTGGATTTACTGTTTTTCAGTCTTTCATTTTCAGTTATGTGCTAGAATTTTGTATAGACTAGAACATCCAAAAGTTTTAGAAGAAGGTTTAGCTAATGTGACTGTTAGATCTGGATTCTTTTCATTTCCTGTGCATGTTGAAGTGGTGTATCTTCAGCAGAAGGAACCAGGAATGGGTTACAGACACATCTACGAGGAGGCACCGTGCCATGGCTGAAGGCGGGGACTTTCGGGTCGCGCAGCCTTGGGTTTGATGCCTGGCCCTCCCCTCGGGCTGGGTGCGTGGGTGAACTTCTTCAAACTTGTTTCCATTTCTAGAAAATAGGAAGACGGCATATTCCCCGTAGGGGCGGCATGAGATGAAATTATGTAAGTTACGTCATCGCCTAGCACGTATTAACCACATGGGCGATTTCAGTTATTGCCGTAAAAGGAACAAAATCAGTATGTGGAATTTAGGGCACAGTGAAGTTATGATAGTTCTGTTTAAAGCCAGTGAGTTCTTTCTGTACCTCTGTAATCCCCCCTTCCTTTTTTTTGGTGGGGAGGAATATGGAAAATTGATACAGAAAAATGGCATGGAGCCAACTAGTAAATATAAATGCTGTTTTTCAAAGCTTTGAATATAGGAAATCTAATGAGTCACTTGTCAACATTAAATTTGTTTACAGTTGGCGGGAAGGGATTCTCCAGTAAGGGCAGAAATGCCCGGAAATCTTCAACACTATGGAAGGTAGGACTTCTGTCCTTTGATAGACAGTATTGGATTTTATTATCTTTTTTGGTAAAGATAAAATCATGAACACTGAATTACCTTTGTGCTACTTTATTGACAATAATCAACAAAGGAAATTCTTTTATTTCCAATGAATCAAAACGATTACTTCTTTGTAGTCTGATCTGGTGTTTTCTAAGTAGTGTCTAGCTTCCCCAAAGGCCGCATAGTAACACCCTTATAGGAATGCACTGTTTATATATATTCCTGTTTATAACCTGCCTGATTGAATCAAGTCGTCTCTGCTTCCTCTCCAGATTTCTCACCGGACCCTTGAATCTTAATGATCCAGAAGCAAAATGCAGATTCCCCAAAATTTTTGTAAATACAGATGACACATATGAAGCTCTGCATTTAATTGTTTATAAGGTAACAGTGGCCTTTCTCTCCAGGGTTACAGATCGATACTAAAGTAAATCTTTCTTGCACGGGTCCGCTAGTCGGTGCGCAGACCTCACATGTTTCTTGGAACAGGTGTCGCAAGTTCTGATTATTGTAAAACTCAAAATGGGTGCTTTCTGGAGTAAGAGGGTTACTTTCAGTCCCCATTAAACAGTAGTTCTGTGATTAGCAAGAGTCACTGTCTGAGGCTGTGACTCAAATGTTTCAAGTTCTGCACGCGGACAGATCAGAGGCCGTCAAGGCCGGTGTTGCCTGTTGTTCGATGCCTGCCCACACTCCAGTGGATTCTGCCTTCGCTCTGATTTTAAAGCTGTGGACTTGCTAATTCCATAAGGATAGTCTGAGTTTCTGTCAGGATATTATCTTGTAAGGATGTATATTTATGTTAGGTTGGGTTTATTTATTTACTTATTTTTGGCTGTGTTGGGTCTTTGTTGCTGTGCGCAAGCTTTCTCCAGTTGCGGCGAGTGGGGGCTACTCTTCGTTGCGGTGCACGGGCTTCTCATTGCGGTGGCTTCGCTTGTTGTGGAACACGGGCTCTAGGTGCGAGGGCGGTAGTTGTGGAACACAGGCTCAGTAGTTGTGGCTCGCGGGCTGTAGAGCGCAAGCTCAGTAGTTGTGGTGCATGGGCTTAGTTGCTCCGCGACATGTGGGACCTTCCTGGACCAGGGCTGGAACCCGTGTCCCCTGCATTGGCAGGTGGATTCTTAACCACTGCACCACCAGGGAAGCCCCATGTTTTGGTTTTTTGTTAGAGCATTTTAAATCATCTCATTTCCCTTATAAATAGTTCATTTTGCGTCTCTAACTAATAAGGACCTCTGTTTTAACATCACCACCCTGCCATTATCACACTGGACCAAAATAACGTTAATAACTTCCTTAATATCATCTATTATCCAGACCCTATCCAGATTTCTCCAGTTGACTAAAAAAGTTTTTATAAAGTTGATATATTTAAATAAAGATTTAAACAAGACCACTGCATTTGATTATTTAAGTCTCCTTTTTTTGTACCATTATCTAATCTTTGGTTTCTTTTCTCCCCTCCCCCCACAGGCCATGAGTGCAGCTGTGTGCTTTATGATCGATGGTAGGTACACACCAATATCTGATTTCACCTGATTAGCTAAGCCTTTTCTCTTTACTCTTTGCTGTGGTCTGTTCCTAAATGATAAACAAGTTGTCGTAGCAACAGGGAGGCTGAATTAAGCCTCCATCTGGGGCCTCTGCCATCTTAACCAGCTATTTGTAATATTGTTAAAGTCCCAGCTTTCCTGCTTCTCAGCAGTAGGACCTGGGCACCTTTCTGTGCCTTCCTGCCCGTGAAACGATTATGGGAGTACCCATCTCAAAGGGGGCTTTAGGATCAAATGAGGGAATATTTGTAAAGCGCCAACAGTGCCTGGCCTGTGAGTGCTGTGTAGTGTTTGTTAAATAAATATTTGACTTTCCTAGGTCAACTGGGGCTAGGCAGTCAATTTACTACCCCACAGGGAGTGCTTCGGTCAACATTCACAGTGAGATAGTTCTTTGCCTCTTTTTCATCTTAAATATGACTAATTCTGGCTCCTCTGTTTCTCTTCTGTTTGGGAGGGGAGGGGGACCTGATCATTTAATTATTTCCCAGATCAGTACAGTTTTCATTTGAATATTGTTGTTAAGATGGTGAAATGAAAATTGACCTTTTTTAACACAGTGTCCTCACACTCACTGGTGTTTCTTGAATTACTTGTTAGCTTCTATCCAGCCTACGTTGGACTTTTGCCGAAGACTGGACAGCATTGTTGGGCCCCAGCTTACAGTGCTGGCATCTGACATTTGTGAGCAGTTCAACATCAACAAAAGAATATCTGGGTTTGTACTTTGCTTTGTGTTTGCTTTCAAGCATTTAACTGGCTTTGGAAGAACAAGGGTGGTTTTTGCTTAGAACATGGATGGTGTTAAGGTTCGTGTAATCTCTGAATCCAGAGAACAAATGTGTTGTTTGGTCCTGTCTGCAAAGCTTCCTAGGGAGCTGTTCGTGAGTTTTTCTGCCCCACAGTGACGGTCGGTGCTGGGTCTTCTCTTAATGCATCCCCTCAGCCCTCCCCAGTGGTGGTATGAACATGTGAGGTTAGGTGTGCTAGCTCTGCCTGTGGTCTTGGCCTTGTGAGTTCACTTCACATCCCACATGACCCGCCCAGGCTGTGAAATCCACACTGGCAGAGGTAATCAGCAGGGTTTTGCTTTGCATAGACGGAAAGCCCTTTGCCTCTTGTGCAGAAGTGTTCCTGGTGAGGTTGCCTGTGACGTAAGCCAGTAGGCGTTGGTGCTGAGTCTGGCGTCTTCAAGGGCTGAGTATCAGGAGACTCGAGGTTAAACTCATCTTGGTTCTAAAAACACCCTGAAAAGTCACTGAACCTCTTTCTACTCTTTTCTCAGTGCAAAGTCGAATGACTGTGAAGTGTGTAGATGGAAAGTACTTTAGGGAATAAAAGACTTCCCATGTGTTTGAGAAGTTACTAAAATGGTGTGAATTTATATATAACTTTGGGCTTGTGATCATATGTTGTATGTATGTGGTCTTACATAAGCACCAGCCCACAGAGAGGTCCCACACGGGCGCCAGGTGAAAACACGGGTAGGTTTTGTATCTGCAAGTGGATTTTTACTGCTGACAGCTTACGTAGTTTTAGAAAAGATACAGCCAAGAAATGAAAGTGCCTGACCAACTTACATCTTGACAGTGCTGTTTAATCTAATTTTTTGACCATGAACCTGCCAGATTTTCAATTTTGAAGGAAGCATGTGCCTTAATCTGTGTTGGATCATGCAGGTTATGAGTGGAGAATGATCAAGTGTAGTTACTTACATCCCCAAACCCTTGGGAGATGACTGGACATTTTAACTGCTCTGCCTTTGCTTTCAGCAGATATGATGAATATCAAGTAACTCACTGACAAATATCCAGAGGTAAACTTGCTGTCTAGTACCTTTTATTTTACAAATCAGGTTAACCCTCTTTGGGATTGTACAGAAGAAAGGAGATGGCCTTGGATATTAATTATCCTATCATTAGACAGCAGTTTTCTCTCATATTTTATTATGAAAATTTTCAAACATAGGAAGGTTGAAAAAATTGTACAGTGGATACACATATACCCCCACTTAGATTCTTCCATCGGCATTTTGCCATGTATGTTTGGGCACAGATCTGTCAATTCCTGTCTAAAGGACAATTTCTTGACTGTTAGGAGAATCACTGCACAGTACCATTAGCCCCTGGAGGATAGGGTACCTGGCAAATGTGATGGTAAAATAAGTGCCACACGATTTAGGGGTGTGCCCAATAACAGGAATTCTAGGAACGTAGTGGTTCTTATCTTTGAAACCGTGACCTGAAGATGGTTCTCGATGCATCTGAGATGTTGTATGTAAGGAGCTTTCATTGCCAAACCGTAACCATCAGCTGATTAAAGATAAAAGCTTTTGAGTACAAAAGATAATGTAGTTTTCTTCCAGAAATCCTTCTGACCCAAATCAAGCCATTTTATGTGCCAGTCCTGGGACCTCCATAAGTCATATCCCAGAGAAATTAGAGGCAGCCCTGAGGGAGGAAAGACCGCAGCCAGCAGCATGTCAGGGGCATTGTTGGGGGGCAGAGGGCGCTATGTTAGCCAGCTGTCCTGATCCCAGAGACCAGCTCAGGGGCCTCTGTTCTCTCGGTTGCAGCCCCCGCTAGAAGGTGCCCACAGGGCTGTGTGCCAGTGTTCAGTGTTGAGTCCAGATTTATAAACTGCAGCTCTTAACGTTCCTTTTTGTGCTCCGGATGCGCAGGCCCAGTGGCCATGGCTCATGGGCCCAGCCACTCCGCGGCATGTGGGATCCTCCCGGACCGGGGCACGAACCCGTGTCCCCTGCATCGGCAGGCAGACTCTCAACCACTGCGCCACCAGGGAAGCCCTTAACGTTCCTTATGAAATTGGGGTCAACCCTTTAAAGAATGGTGTGAAGTAGGTTTGTTTGGTGATTGGTTTCTATTCCTTTGTGGGCCACCTCAGTTTTTTTCTTCTCCAGAACTTAAAATTCTATTATTTTTTTTTCTTTTTTTGAGAGTAATTTATGTCCTTAATTTTTAAAGGATTCCAAAATAGAAATATTGGAAATCTTATCTGGCTTCTGTCTTTCTGGACTTGTACACGCATATAAACACAGTGACATACACACATGGTGTTTTTTACACATGGACTTTTGAAAATATGCTGTAAATCTGTAGCTTTAAATAAATAAATAAATAAATGGTATGAGCGTCAGTTTAAACGAATAAATACAGACCTACCTCATTCTCTTTAATGGCTTCATAGTATTTAATAGGAAAGGTGTGTTCTATTTGCTTAATCGTTCTCCCATTTAATGGTTAGGGCTGGTTATGGCTATTAGTATTACAAACAGTTCTGTATTGAACAGTCTGGTACTTAAACACCCGATTATCTCCTCAAGAGAAATCCCTAGGATTGAGCTCTGGGGCAAAGGAAATGCACATTTACCATGTGGCTGGGCTCCCGCAAGGGTGGAGCCATCTTCCCCTCCTGCCAGTGCCACCAGCTCCTGTTATCCATGCTCTCGCACTTGGACAGTGACACTGAGGTTGGGCATCTCCTCATCTGTTTATGGGCATTTCTGTCTCCTCCACAAATTGTCCCCGTCCTCTGGCTCTTTCCATTGAAGTGCTTTGTCTTTTTTCTTTTACATCAGTACTCCTAATGTAATACCCTTTAGTCATGTTGCATCCTCTCTCCTTTATATTTAGTCAGTTTTATTAATCATTGCCTTTGGATTTGTCTTTAGTGGCACACTTGGGGCTTCCCACCCCAATTTTGTAAAAATGTCCCATTTTTATCTCTGGTACATTCCTGGCTTTATTTTCTGTGTTAAATCTCTAATTCACCTAGAATTTTTAAGAGATTGCAGGAGGGCTGTAACTTAAAATTTTCCCCCAAATTGATGGTTTTCTGAATCTGAGACTTCAGTTTTTGTTTCTTTCATAGACCCCTATTCACTGGCCAATTCTAATATTAAATTTGAAAAGGCAGGAAGGAGGAGGATGTAGAAAGTTATTAGAAAAGGAGCCTCTTTCCTGTGAGCAATTTTTTTTTATAATCCTTTTTTATCAGTCTTCTTGAATAAATGTGTAAAGTAGCCCAGTTGCCTAGGAGGCTGACTGCGCTGGGATTCCTCCCCCAAGTGAGGAGTGTAACCATTAGCAGTAAGGGTTGGTTATGATCAGACCCCGGATCGGACATGGGGAGGAGCCGGACAAAGGCGAGACGGGAAGAATTGGCCCTGGCTGTGGTCAGTGGTGGTCAGTGGTGGAGCGTGATGGAGGAAGTCTTCTTTGCCTTAAGTTTGGTCTGATTAGTGAGGAATGGCCAGTAGCCATATCCATCTAGAAATCATCTATGTGGCAACCTTCAGCTCTCTGGAACACAGCCCAGAACAAATGAAAACCACAGCTGGTCCCTGCTCCCAGCCAGCTGCCCAAGTCCACAGGCGAAACTCTGCGAGCAGTTACGTGTGCACTGAACATCTGGTCATTTCCTCCCCTGGTTCACAGCTCACAGTAACCTTTCCAGGTAGGCTTTGGAAGTGTGGAAAGGTTTTCACATAACTGGTCCTTAAATATTTAAGTCTCTGGCATCTCAGTAAAATTGATGCTCTTTACTCATGGGAGATATCCCTGTGACCTCTTTTTATATATAAATTTATTGTATTTTTGGCTGCATGGGGTCTTCGTTGTGGTGCACGGGCTTCTCATCACGGTGGCTTCTCTTGTTGAGGAGCACAGGCGCTAGGTGCATGCGCTTCAGTAGTTGTGGCATGTGGGCTCAGTAGTTGTGGCTCACAGGCTCTGGGCGCAAGCAGGTTCAGCAGGT
>NW_006774127.1:3012433-3028702 GCF_000442215.2 Lipotes vexillifer
CCCAGACCACGGCTCGAACCCGTGTCCCCTGCATTGGCAGGTGGATTCTTAACCACTGTGCCACCAGGAAAGCCCTGCTGTTTTTAATGTGAGCAGATCTTGTTGTCTTTTCTCATTTTTATTTTTTAATTAATTTTTTTGGCTGTGTTGGGTCTTTGTTGCTGCACACGGGCTTTCTCTAGCTGTGGCGAGTAGGGGCTACTCTTAGTTGCGGTGTGCGGGCTTCTCATTGCAGTGGCTTTTCTTGTTGCAGAGCATGGGCTCTAGGCACGCGGGCTCAGTAGTTGTGGCTCGCAGACTGTAGAGCACGGGCTCAGTAGTTGTGGCACACGAGCTTAGTTGCTCCGTGGCATGTGGGATCTTCCCGGACCAGGGCTGGAACCCGTGTCCCCCTGCATTGGCAGGCAGATTCTTAACCACTGCGCCACCAGGGAATCCCCGCTATTTTTAATGTGAGCAGATCTTGTTTTCTTTTATTAACAGTACATTGTAGGTAACTGTTTTTTTTCTATTTTTGTTTTTACATCATCCTTCATGGTGGGTGGAGTAGAAAGAGGCCACATTTGCCCCTGTCCTAACTACCTAAATAACGTCTCTCGTGTGAATGTCCATGTGGGATTACAAAAGGAAGAATTCCGATCTTCTTAGAAGAGTGTTGTACATGTTATAAATAAGAGAAAGAGGAACGCCACACAGTGTTAGACAAATAACCAGAACTTTAAGCCTGATCAAAGGTCATAGAAGTTAGTCTGTCCAAACAACTAAATTTACAACTCTTTCCAAACTTCTTTTAAAATTTTCATCTTTCCAGAAAATTTTTCTTGTAGTTATACTTGTATTTCTTAGATTTAGGGGCCTACTCAAAACAAATTCTGGTTTTATAAGAATTCTGTTTTCATTTTCCTGGGAACTAATCGTCCACATTCTTTCTCGCCTAGAGGTCGAGTATCACAGTAGTAACCACTTCCCCGGAGGTTGGATTTCCGGCACCCTCAGCCCCCCAGTGCGTGGCTGCTCCCCCTGTAGTAAGCAGAGAAGGCTTCTGGCCCCCAGTGGCAGGGCTGCCCAGGCTCTCACGCAGACCCCCGATTGTGAATTTAAGGCCCAGTGAGAGGTGAGGGACGGGAGGCCCCTGAGAGCCGAGTGGCCCAGCTGTCAGGTTGGCTCCCCGAGGGGCCTCAGACTCTGACCCGGGAGACAGCAAAGTAGCGTTGCCCAGTCATCCAGAATAATGAAAGGGTAACAAATCCCAATAAATACTCCAGAGGGGGCTCGCACGTGTAGAATGATCTCTGAGTAGGATGATGAAAGCTGTGTTACTTACAGTGCTCAGCTTCCGTTCTGTGGCAGTTTACATACATGCAGCTGTGGGATAAAGAGATGTACGGGGGTCAGCAACCTTTTTCTGCCAAGGGCCAAACAGTAAGTACTTTAGGCTTTGTGGGCTGTGTATGTTCCAAGTACTCAACTGTCCTTTAAGCGTGAGAGCAGCTGTAGACAATACATAGGCATATGGGTGTCCCAGTAAAAAACAGGGCCTGGTTTGGTCCCAGAGCCATAGTTTGCTGATCCCTTCACTGGAAGGGTAAGTGGCCTGCATTGATTTACTTTGTTTTTTGTTTTTTAAGTGAACAAATAAACTGAGTGACTGCCGTTTATAAAACACTATACTTGAAAAAAAAAAATCATCACATAATGGTTAAAATATTTGTGGTTTTACAAGTACATACTTGAGCTCGCTGGGAATTTCAGTCATTTTGAATACCTCACGGATATCAAATAAGTTACTGCCGAATGTTAACGTCTTAACTGAGGTTCTTGATTTGAAGGCCCAGCCACTGAAAAAACCGCCTTGGCCGTTCCACGCTTAGAGTTCTTACAGTGTAGCTGTACATTTGGGTAATTGTTCTTTCAGGAAGTTACCACCTCCATAACATGTTTCCACAGGTCTGAAAAAGAACCCCAGTTTAAGTTTATCTACTTCAACCATATGAATTTAGCAGAAAAAAGTACAATTCACATGAGGAAGACACCCAGTGTGTCACTTACGTCTGTTCATCCAGATTTAATGAAGATTCTGGGTGACATCAACAGTGATTTTACAAGGTAATTCTAACCACCTTACCAGTTAGGCGTCCACTTTCTAATAAGAGACATTAAAGGAATCATCTTCAAAAACCGAGTGACCCCAGGCCCCTTCAGAGGTCTTGACCACCTCCCTGGGCACCAGTTCCAAACATCATTAAGCCCAGAAGGGGCTGGTCACTCACAGGGGACTCCCTGAACTTTTCAAATGGCTCAAGTTTCCTGTTTCTTGTTTTAGAATGTTTTTCACAATCCAGCTATATATATAAAGTAAACAATTGCGTTTTGAAACTCTTTTCTTACAGAGTGGATGAAGATGAAGAAATCATCGTGAAAGCAATGAGTGATTATTGGGTTGTTGGGAAAAAGTCTGACCAGCGGGAGCTGTATGTTATTTTGAATCAAAAAAATGCAAACCTCATTGAAGTAAATGGTAAATAGGGTTTGGTATTTGAGCAGAATTTTAATGCTACTGATATTTAAAAACTATCTTTTCAGTGTACTAAGGACATGCTAAATAGAACAAATCATGATTGTTGAGATTTTAAGCAGTTGCCCCTGTTGCTTAAAAGAAATCATCATTTGGTCTATTCAGGAGTGGGACAGTGGGGCAGTGCACCCCAAGTGTCAACTGTAAGGACAATCAGGTGTGAAGTTTCTTCTGAAGACATCTTCTGGGGTGTATTACATTTTTCTCTTGATACCAATACTTGTATTAATAGTCTATGCATTAGAAACAACCTCAGGGAATACGTGCCTCATTTATTTATTTATGGCTGCGTTGGGTCTTCGTTGCTGCGCGCGGGCTTTCTCTAGTTGTGGCGAGTGGGGGCTACTCTTTGTTGCCGTGCGCAGGCTTCTCATTGGAGTGGCTACTCTTGTTGCGGAGCACAGGCTCTAGGCGCGTGGGCTTCAGTAGTTGTGGCACGTGGGCTCAGTAGTTGCAGCTCGTGGGCTTTAGAAGAGCGCAGGCTCAGTAGTTGTGGCACACGGGCTTAGTTGCTCCGCGGCATGTGGGATCTTCCCAGACCAGGGCTGGAACCTGTGTCCCCTGCATTGGTAGGCAGATTTTTAACCACTGCACCACCAGGGAAGCCCCTACATGCCTCATGTAAAACAGGAATTGAGTAAAGTCCAGATAATGACGCCACTTTTGGAGCTCCCGATCCACAATTCAGGGTTGCAGCTAGATTTTCTGTGTTTTTGAATCAGATTCCTCAAGATTTTAGAAGTTGTGCTCCTCATGCCCCAACCCGCGGGTGTCTTAGACACTTTGGATTTGAGCTGTCTCAGGCCCAAAGAAGCAATGTTACGTAGTGTTAAAGTCTCCTGTACGTCAGGTCCTTTTTTCTTTCTCTCGACTTAACATTTCTTATCAAGGCTTCTGAGATTAAGGTCAAAATTAATGCAGACCTTTATTTATGACCAACTTTACTCCAGGGAATTTAAGGTACTGATATATATTATATAACCTTTTAAGTGAGAATTTCTATATCTTACTCACCGTTTTCTATTCTTTTTGCAGAAGAGGTCAAGAAGCTTTGTGCGACGCAGTTCAATAACATATTCTTCTTGGATTGACTGACAAGGGCTCACCGAAACATCTTTTAAAAAAAACAGCTCAGCAAGCATTTTGTTTACCATTGCAGGTTATTGGTCATATTATTGACTGGATTAATGACAATAGTAAAGCAATACTTGCTTTGAAGAATCAAATTTCTACTCAGCCTGATGATCCCCTGAGGTTTTTAGATTTTAAATATTTATGTGGAATTAAAGGTAGTCAGCTGCATCTCTTTCATTCCATTCTTTTGACATTATGTGACTATTTTACTGGAAAATAAGTCTAATAAATTGTTAAAGTTTTTAAAATTCTGGTCTTGCATTGAGTCTCTCTGGTTGCTTGTTGGTAGACCACACCAGCCATGGGTCCCTGGTTCATCCTCAGGAATACTCTAGCAGCTAAAGGTGCTCAGAGTTGGGATTCCTTCCCCGGTCCCTAGGCCTGAAGTGGTAAACTATAAGGCATTTGCCCAAAGTAATTGCTGGACTTGGTTTTTATCTTGAGCAATAATGTGATTTTTAGACCACAAATAAACATCAGACAAAGAACTTAATGCAAGTGCCCCCAGTGTGCTCCAAACATAAAGCCACGTAGAACTCCTAGGTAGGCACAGCCCCACCTGCATGCTCACAACTGGGATTAAGCCTGGCAGGATTTGATTTAACTTTTGGTGGTCTGGACATCCCAGAGTTTGGTTGAACGCTAGCCGGGCATGGTCTGGAAAAACCAGTACCAACCCGGCCCTAATAGGAGCTCTCCACAGCCCCCCTGCACCCAGCCTGTGAGTTAGGGTGGAGCAGGGAAATGACTTCTCATCTATTTGCAGTTATTTTCATTGTCACCTGCTAATTCACAATCTCCCTTATGATTTCCTCTTACCCCGTGAGTTACTTAAAATGGTATGTGTTAGTTTCCAGTGATCTGAGGCTTTCTTTACTGTGTGTTTATTGCTGACTTAGCAATTGCAGCAAAAATAGATCATGGTCTCTGATGTATTATTTGAAGTTGTTGCAGTTTGCAACCTAAAACGTAGTCACTGTTTTTGTCAGTGTTTATTCTCTGTTGCATCCTGGTTGCTAACTCTGTGTTAGTTCCAACTTTGTAGTTTGGTTGGTAAAATTACCTGTATCCTTATTGCGTGTGTGTCTTCCTGATCTGTTTCTTCCCTCACGGTTGTAGTCTTCCCTTTAATTCTCTCTGCTCTTGCGAGGCTAGTATGTACGATGTATGTGAGTAATGCACTCTTTGGTTGTTGGTCCTTTGATTGTTATCTTTATCTGTATCGTGCAGATGTTTGCTTTAAATTCTGTTCTGTCCTTAATATTGCTTGTTATTCCAGTCATCTTGATTAGATTGTCCTGGTACATCTTTTTCTATATCTTTATTTTCATCCTTTCTATCTGGTTTTGTTTAAGATGTTTGCCTTGTAAAGAATAACATCGAAGTGAATTTCTTTTTTTTTTAAACCCAATCTAATTATTTATGGGATTTTGAAGGGGAGGAAAAGGTGAGTTAACCTGTTTGCTTGGTGATGATGGGTAGATTTGTACTTTCCCTGCCATCTTTTGCGTTTTCTGTTTCCATTCTTTTATTCTTTTTCCCAGCTTTATGTCAGATGATAGTTTCCTTCCTTTTTGCTAGTTTGGAAGTTTTAGATTGTATTTTTATGCTTTTGGTGGTTACTGTTATATTTAACACAACTATTAGCTGTAACATTTTCCTAACAGACCAAGTATTCACTTAACTGCTGATTGCACACCTGGCTCTTTATCCTACATTGTTCGGCCTTTTGTCCATGCAGTGCTGTTTACGATGCTGTGGGAATGGATGGGAAAGGACCAGGGAAGAGGCCATGTAAGAGGCAGCATGTGAAGGACAGGTAGGATGTGGGCACAGGGCGGTTACAAGGGGCAAAGGAGGTGTGCCAGGCTCAGGGGAGGAAGGCCTAAAGAAACGTTTAAACAACTTGACTCCCCACTGGTTTTATCAGATTCTAAATTTAATCACCAGTTTTATACTTGGATTTAAAAAAAAAAAAATGAATACACACTCATTTAATACCCACATCTGTGTATTTTCATTCAGCTCAGTTGTCAAAACGCAGGCATTTCAGTGATCCAACCATATTAGAAACCCAAAACCCAGTGGGCCCAGGTAGTGGTATTTCAAGAAACACTTAGACAAGAAGTAAAACACAAGTAATTTTATTGGGTAGGAAATTTGTTACAGGCTTTGGTTCTAAATTCTCTTCACACCTGCTTGTTCTCGTGGCTCATTTACAAACCGAGTGATGTCTACTTTTTCTTTTTCTTATTTGCAGTGGATTTGCTGGACTGTGACACCACTGTGTCGTCTTTCAGGAGGCTCGGCGTGAAATTCAAGGATGTGGCATCCACTGGTTCCTTGATCACAGTGATGGCGACCTCATAGTCATGCCTTTTGGTCTCTTCCTCTCTCAAGCTGTTCAGCCTAACAAGAAGCAAACACAAGAAGGTTTTTTTTTTTTTTTTTTTTTGGGTTCGCGGGGCTCTCATTGTTGTGGCCTCTCCCATTGCGAAGCACAGGCTCTGGACACGCAGGCTCAGTGGCTCCCGTTGCGGAGCACAGGCTCTGGATGCGCAGGCTCAGCGGCCACAGCTCACAGGCCTAGCCACTCTGTGGCATGTGGGATCTTGCTGGACCGGGGCACGAACCTGTGTCCCCTGCATCAGCAGGCGGACTCTCAACCACTGTGCCACCAGGGAAGCCCGATATCTTTTTTTGTCTTTGAAATTTCAAAACCGGTTTTTATGTTATATGTGGTGTAAAGTAGTCCATACCTGGATCTCAACAGTTTTTGTGAACAGAACTAAACAGTCATCACTTTGCCTGAAATAAAAAGTGGTGCAATAGCTAGATAGTTTAAGACAAAGTTTTCACACATCTAAGGTGACTTGTGACACACTTGTCTCTGAAGCAACTTAGCTAGTAAGTAGCCTTTTAAAATACTGTTGGAAAAAAATAAAATACTGTTGTAGCCGTTTTCCTTAAGTCTAATGCTCTCTTCCACAGACCAGTGGGCTTGGGATGCCCTTTACAGAGGTCAGACATTTGCACTTGGGACTGACCTGTCTGCATGGACAGTGGTTCTAGAAAGGTAAGTGTGTGGCCTTTGCTAGGTGCTCACCACGCACCAAGCATTGTTCTCGATGCTTCACAAACACTAGCTCACTCAGTCCTCACAACAGTCCTACAAGGTATCACCTCCACCTTAAAGATGCAGAAACAGGCACACAGGGACAGGCCTCACCAAGGTCACCCAGGTGATATAAGCGATGGGGCTGGGATGTGAACCTGGGCAGTCTGGATCTACGTCACGCTGGCTCCTCGTGGATGCCTGGGGATGCCTTAGACAACCAGGACAGAACTGGTGGCTATGGGTTCCCAGCTGCACCTGAGGACGTGCTGCCCTTTAATATATATTTTTAGATTATTTTCATTTTTTTTTTGGCAGAGTTGGGTATTCGTTGCTGCATGCGGGCTTTCTCTAGCTGCAGCAAGCAGGGGCTACTCTTCATTGTGGTGTGCAGGCCTCTCATTGCAGTGGCTTCTCTTGTTGCGAAGCATGGGCTCTAGGCGTGCGGGCTTCAGTAGTTGTGGCTCACGGGCTCTAGAGCGCAGGCTCAGTAGCTGTGGCGCACGGGCTTAGTTGCTCCGCGGCATGTGGGAGCTTCCTGGACCGGGGCTCGAACCCATATCCCCTGCATTGGCAGGTGGATTCTTAACCACTGCGCTACCAGGGAAGCCCAAAGTAGACATCACTGAGTTTGTAAATGAGCTTTGAAATTTCGAAGACTTTTTAATGAAAGTGTTTGGTACTGCAGCTTCTGGCGGCTACAGAGGACAGGAAAGAAAGATGCCTGAGAGCCGGGTGGGCGGGCGGGAGGGAGCCGGGGGGTTCACTGAGTTACCTCGCCTCCAGCTCCTCATTCTCCACCTTCCTCTGAAGGGCCATCGCTTCATTATGTAGCCTGTTTTCCTTTACTTTCTCCCTGAGGGTTTCTTCATGTTTATGTGCTTGGAAGAGAGTGTTCACAAAAAAGATGTACATGTTACTGATCCATGTATTGAATTTCTCCTTTTGTTCATCCTTGGATTTTTCTGTTTCCTCTGGAAGCAAGTTTGATTAAAATGAGCATTAATACAGTCTTGCAATAACTCTGGGGTCTGTGTTCCAGTTCCCCAGTTCTGTCACTTCCTGTGCTGGGCTGAGTGTCCTCATCCCCCCATAAGGTGGGTGACACTGTGCTTCTCGTGGGCTTGTGAGGATTAAGGTTAACTGCAAAATGCTTCAGGGACCACCTGGAACAAGGCTGGCGTCAGCTGACCACAGCCATGATTGTCAACACTTCCTTCAAGTCTCCTGGTACCTGTTCTCTTTTTCCTAAATAGCTTAAATATTTTGGTTTTCTAAAATTAAAATCTTAGAAAATTTACAAGATTCCCATGTTTCAGAGAAAGAAAAAAAACTCTTGGCTTTTACATACATTGTCTTTAAAGGCAGTTTTCACTAAGAAAATTTTATTTTATTTGTTTTGTTTGGCCATGCCACACAGCTTGCAGGATCTTAGTTCCCCCACCAGGGATCAAATCCACACCCTCAGCAGTGAAAGCACAAGAGTCCTAACCACTGGACCTCTAGGGAATTCCAAGAAAATTTTAAGAAGGATTTTAACTCTGAATTGAATAAGAAGGTAGGTAAAATTATTGACTTGGTAAGGAGTTGCTTCACATCTACTAAGGCCAGCAGATACACACTTTGGAATGTGTTTAATATAGTTGATTCCAGGAAGATAATGCTTTGGATAGTTCTATAATATCAATAAGACTGGGGATCTTTCAAGAGAGCAATTGTTTTTTGACTGTGTCTACAGCTTGGGCTGATCTGCTGTTTGATGGCAGTGATGGGAGAGGAGTACGGGCACAGGTACTCTGTAAACGTAGCATTCTGTGACCAATCTACCCTCCATCCCAGGAGCCACTGTGAAGGGCCCAAGAGTGGAAGACTAATGCAGAGAACCTTGATGCTGGTGCCAGATTTTTTTTTTTAATATTTATTTATTTTGGCTGCTCTGGGTCTCCGTTGCAGCACACGGACTCTTAGTTGCGGCATGCATGTGGGATCTAGTTCCCTGACCAGGGATCGAACCTGGGGCCCCTGCATTGGGAGTGTGGAGTCTTACCCACTGGACCACCAGGGAAGTCCCACCAGTGCCAGATTTTACAAGGACTAAGAGAAATGAAAACATATCCATAAAGACTTGCACACCAATGTTCATAGCAGCATTATTCCTGATAGCCAAAAATGGAAACCACCGAACCGTCCATCAACTGATGAGTAGATAAAATGTGGTGTATCCACACAGTGGAATACTACTCAGCGATACAAAGGACCAAAATACTAATATGTACTACAACATGAACAAATCCCCAAATAATTATAAGTGAAAGAAGCAGATGCAAAAGAATATGATTCCATTTCTAGGAAATGTCCAGAAAAGGCAAATCCATGGAGAAAGTAAGTCAGTGGCACCAAGTGGCCCACAGGCACCCCCCGGGCTCCAGGCACCTCACCCACACATACCTCCCTGCTGTGGCCAGCTACCTGGTGGTGAGAGTGAGTTCTGGCAGGTGACTAGTGAGCACACACAGAAAGCTGGCCCAAATCTGTGGGCCATGGAAGGACCACAAATTCCAGCTTTAGCACCGACCTTGGGAAAGCAAGGTACAGGAAAAGGTGCTCAACATCACTGATCATCAGGGAAATGCAAATCAAAACCACAATGAGATGGACTTATATACACTACCAAATATAAAACAGACAGCTGGTGGGAAGCAGCCGCATAGCACAGGGAGATCAGCTTAGTGTTTTGTGACAACCTAGAGGGGTGGGATAGGGAGGGTGGGAGGGAGACGCAAGAGGGAGGAGATACGGGGATATATGTATATGTATAGCTGATTCACTTTGTTATAAAGCAGAAACTAACACACCATTGCAGAGCAATTATACTCCAATAAAGATGTTTGAAAAAAAAAAAAAAAACTCACAATGAGAGGGAATTCCCTGGAGGTCCAGAGGCTAGGACTTTGCACTCTCAGTGCCAGGGGCCCAGGTTCAGTCCCTGGTTGGGGAACTAAAATCCCACAAGCCACGAGACAAGGCCAAAAAAAAAACACCACCAACTCACACCTGCTAGAATGGCTTGCTTCAAAAAGAAGAGAGATGCTGTCAAGGATGTGGGAAAACAGGACCCTTGTACGGTTTTGGTGGGATTGTAAATTGGTACAGCCAGTATGGAAAACATTATGGGTTTCCTCAAAAAATAAAAGAACTACCCTATGATCCAGCAATTCCACTTCTGGGAATATATCCAAAGGAAATGAAAACACTATGTCAAAGAGATAGCTGCACCATCACATTCACAGTGGCACCATTTACAACAGCCAAGACAGGAGACGGCCTAAGTGTCCCTCAACAGATGAATGGATAAAGAAGAGGTATATATACACAGTGGAATAGTACTCAGCCATAAAAAGGAGAGCCTGCCATTTACAACAACATGGATGGACCTTGAGGGCATTACGCTAAGTGAAGTTAGACAGAGACATACAAATACTGTATGATCTCACTTATAAGTAGAATCTATTTTTTAAAAATACAAACATATAAAAAGAGATCAGATATGTGGTTACCAGAGGAGGGAGATGGGGGACACTGGAGGAAGGTGGTCAAAGGTACAAGCTACCAGTTATAAGGTACATGAGTACCAGGGATGTAACGTACAACACGATGACTGTAGCTAATACTGCTGAATGATATCTGTGGAAGTTAAGAGAATAAACCCTAACTGTTCTCATCACAAGAATTTTTTTTTTGTGTATTTATGAGATGATAGATGTTAACGTATTGTGGCCATCACGTCACAATACACGTAAGTCAAGTCATTATGTTGTACACCTTAAACTTACACAGCACTGTATGTCAATTATATCTCAATAAAACTGGGGAAAGAAAAGGGTTAGATCAATGGCTTGAAAGGGAACTCTGTCAAGCCAGGGGGCAGAGTTGGGAGCAGCTGTCCCAGCCTAATTATATTTTAAAAGATGGTTGTACATTTTTATAAATGTTAAATCATTTATAAGCAACAGTTTGCTAATACCAAAGTTCTATTATTAAAATACCATTTTGAGTTTTTCTTTCTTTTTTTTTTTTTTTTTTAAGATGGTATTTTTATTTTTTTGCAGGCCTCTCACTGTTGTGGCCTCTCCCGTTGCGGAGCACAGGTTCCGGACGCGCAGGCTCAGTGGCCACGGCTCACGGGCCCAGCCGCTCCGGGGCATGTGGGGTCTTCCTGGACCGGGGTACGAACCCGTGTCCCCTGCATCGGCAGGCGGACTCTCAACCACTGCGCCACCAGTGAAGCCCTAAAATACTCACCATTTTGAGATAAAAGAAAGGTTAGCTCCTTTCCTGGAGATTTAAAGTTCATTTTGGAAGTTTCTCCATCACTTAGAGACTTCTTGATCTGGGGCTTTTTCTTTAAAAAAAAAAAAAAAAAAAGAAAAATCATAAGGCAAAATATAACTTCTGCATCATTATGGACTAAAACTAATTTTCTACATTATAAATAATTAGAAAAGTATGAGGCCATTATCTTTATGCTAATTTGACTATTTTTAATCTGCCTAAAATTTGACTTTTTTTTTTTTTTGCGGTACGCGGGCCTTTCACTGCTGTGGCCTCTCCCATTGCGGAGCACAGGCTCTGGTCGGGCAGGCTCAGTGGCCATGGCTCACGGGCCCAGCCGCTCCGCGGCATGTGGGATCTTCCCAGACTGGGGCACGAACCCGCGTCCCCTGCATCGGCAGGCATACTCTCAACCACTGCGCCATCAGGGAAGCCCCAAATTTGACTTTTTAACCTGTATATTTGTCCTATTAAGGAAATGAATAACAAAGCTATTGTATCTGCTGGAAGGCTTCCCCCAGGAAACCAAAGACTAGAAAATACTCCCTGGGTCTGTTGGGAAAGTATTAATCCATCTCTTAGTGGCTTTAATTACTATATATATATATATATAAAACCATATATCAATACATGCTGTTTATGCCTACATTTTTATCTCCAGTAGATCTCACCCTTGAACTCCAGACTTTGTCTCCAGCTGCCACTTGCTGTCACCACGTGGATGTCTCATCAGGCACCTTAAGTCTGACATGCCCAAACCCAACCCTTTAATTTCACCCCCAAAACTCATCTCCCCCTCAAACCCCAGTCCTCCCCTTCATGATAAATGGCGGCTCTGTTCTTCCAGTCGTTCAGGCCAAAAAGAAACCTTAGAATCATCTTTGCCTTCTCTTTCCCTCTCAAACTCCACAGCCTTCAAAATACATGCAGATAATTCCAAGAGCTTCCTTACGGGTTTGTCAACAGCAAAGCCATCGTGAGCCTACTGACCCCCCTTGCTCAGGGCCCCCTCACGGCCGGGCACTACCTCGGTGCATCTTCTGGGCTACCCCGACGTGGCTATACCTGCTGCTACACCCCTTCCAACACCCCAGAGGTGCTCCCGCCTCAAGGCCCCCGCACAGGAAAGTCTCCCCCCAGCTGCGCTCAAGTGTGGCTTCATCCGAAGACCTTCCCTTCCCACCCCACCCTGTCTCTCAGTCTCCACTGCCTGCCTCGCTTTCCACCGCATCACTGATCCCTCCCAAGTGTAAAGAAGTATAGCACTGCGGTAACGGGTGTAAATCCTGGAGTCCAACTGCCTGCGTGCAAGCCTCCAGCTCCACTGCTTACCAGTTCTGTGACAGTGGGCAAGTTACTCGACCTCTCTGTGCCTCAGTTCCCCCTTGGAGCCGATGAAGCACCTACAGGTTGTCTGGGTATTAAGTGAGCGGACCCCTGGGAAGTGCGTAGCACCTGGTAAGCACCCCGAGGGTGTTCACCCTTCCTGTTCTTCACGTGTCACCACATCCCTCTCTCCCCCAGAATGTGATGCCCACGAGAGGATGGGCTTTCTGTTCCCTCCAGAACCCTGGCACCAGAAGAGCCCTCACCACATAGCAGGTGCGCAACAGTGGTAGATACTATGGCCGCGGCACTGTTTTCATGGTTAGCTGTGAATACAAACCTCTGATTTCCTTATCTTGTTCATGTCAAGCAAGACTCCTAACTTGCTTGAAGACGACTTAGTGCTGCCGTACTGCACCTCAGATTCCTGGCTTCTTAGCGCACTTGGACTCCTGTTCTGGGTGTTCTGATCAATGACAAACACATAAGAGGATTTCTGTTTTCCGTGGAGACACACGTGCACGTGATTTTAACGTGGTATAATTGATGTACAATGACCTGCACATAACGCGCACTATGACGGTGAGTTTTGACGTGTCTAACATGTTTACACCTGTGAAAACATCACCTCAGAGAGTGGACATATCCATCACCCCAGGTTTCCTGTGCCCCAGGAAGCCCTCTTCCCTCATCCTCAGGCAACTACTTATCTGTTTTCTGTCACTACAGATCACTTGGCATTTCTAGAATTTTATGTCATTGGAATCACAGTGGTATGTACCCTTTTCTGTCTGGCTTCTTTCACCAAGCATAATTAATGCACCCATGCTGTTGGCATGTGTCATGAGTTATTTCACTGCTGGCTCATATAACCCCGTTGTATGGTTATAATAGGACTTGTTTATCTTGATGGATGTGCGGTGCCAGATTGGAAACCAGACGTGAACTTGATCGGATGGTTTCTGAGGCTGTCCCCGAGGCCAGCGTGTCCGTGTGTGGTTACTGGAGTCCATGTGTTGCCATCCACGCAGGCATGGATGAGTTTAAGGTGGACATGACCCAGCCCCAGCCTGTGGCCAGGCTCTCGGATGACCTGCAGGGGGCATATCTGCTGATCGGGTGGACTGGGCGCTACTGAAGTTGAACCTGCACGAGGGTCCAAGGCACATCCTGGGACTTGTGGTCAGAGGCGCTCCTTAGATGACCAACAGTGAGAGGTCTTCCTGAGTGAGCAGCTCTGGCGAGTTTCCCAGCTGGGGTTCCCGCTGGCCCCCAACACTCTCCCTTGTGGCTCCGAATGAAGGACTCAACGATCAGAAACCCTTCCAGCCCACTACCCTGAAACCCCTGCTCCATCTGACCCAGCGGCTAGATCTTTCGGTCAACGGCCCACGCTGTCCCTGCTCCCCCAAGGCTTTGGCGTGAAGCCCAGTGTCCAGCCCCATGAGCAGGTCCTGTCCTCTGGGATGCACCCAGCATCCTACACACGCTCGGGAGCTGTTCCTTGGCATCTGTGCTCTGTGACGGGCGATCCACTCTTGTAAACACTAGATCATGGGGTGAAACGTTTCATAAAAACCACCTCAGATGCCGTAGGCCTCGTGGTCCAGCCAGGGGAGCCCCACACCCCTGAGGGTGTCGGTAGGCGCTCTGACACTCATTACGTATCTCCACTATCATAGGTCATGACCAGAAAATACATTTTCCCTAATGTAGAAAAAAGACAATACACTCCTTTCAGAATGTGAAAAGAAGTCTTAAATTATTTAAGTTATTTCCTGGAGGGTTACAAAAGCCCAAGGTAGTCTTTTTTTTTTTTTTGTGGTACGCGGGCCTCTCACTGCTGTGGCCTCTCCCACTGCGGAGCACAGGCTCCAGACACACAGGCTTAGCGGCCGTGGCTCACGGGCCCAGCCGCTCTGCATGTGGGATCCCCCCGGACCGGAAGCCCAAGGTAGTCTTGATGATGGTTTAACCACTCCAGAATAAAACCCGTTCCTTACTCTGTAAATTCTAAGGTATTGTTACCTGATTTATCATTGTATAGGTGCTTCTAGCTTTGTTTCCAGACAAGTCATCATTTGGAAAATTTAAATAGAATTTAGTCGATTGGTTAGTAACAGAGATGAGTGCGAAGCTTAACAGAGCTTCAAAGAATTCCAGGAAAACCAGCTGAAATAGAAGAAAATACAAAGGGTCTTATTCATCCTGACACACCTCAAGGTGGACCAGCAGTTCTGGGTGTTTGTTCTCCAGAAAGTACCACCTTGTTCAACACTCAGGCATCGTGGGCGCCCACCAGTTTGCAATAAAAACTACAGCATTTAAAAGATCTGTGAGGATGTATATTCTCTCCTTAGCTTGTAAGTCATTTTTCTATTTGCCAGAAACATTTTATTTTATATTAGCTAATTGAGGACAGTCACTTTCAGAAGTATTTCTTTTTTTCTTGGACAACTAGAGAAGTGGCACCTGTTAAAAGAGTTGGTGCTGGAATGGCTAAGCCCTCCGGAGATGCTGGGATAGGGTGAACATATTTTGTACATAAGGAGGATATGAATGGGGAGGGGCGTCACAAAGGGAAGACTGTTACGGTTTGAACTGTGCCTCCCAAAAAAGCGTTGGAGTCCTGTCCCCCAGTATGCTCAGATTTACAGATAATCGAGCTAAAGTGAGGCCATTAGGGTGGGCCCTAGTTCAATGTGGTGGCTGTCCTTACAAGAAGAGGGAAATTTGGACCCACAGACAGAAACATAGAAGACAATGTGAAGAGACATGGGGAGCAGATGACCTCTACAAGCCAAGGAGAGAGGCCTGGAGCAGATCCTTCCCCACAGCCCTCAGAAGGATCCAATTCCAGCAACACCTTGATTTCTGTCAGCCTTCAGAACTACAGGCAAGATATGTGTTATATAAGCCAAAAACAGGTGGCAGGGGTGGAGGTTAGCAAGTACAAATGTCCTGAGGTAGGGGTGTGGTGGGCGTATTCAGGGAACAGCTAAGCGGCAGGTGTGACTCAGTGTCAGACGTGGACCCAGAGAGGTGGCCGTGCTGGCACCATTGGTGCCAATCCAATCTTGGTGTCCAAGCCTGAGTTGGATCTGTACACCTGTTTCCAAACCTCAAGTTTAAAGTTGCTGTCAATTCCATCATGCATGAAAGGATTATCCTCTGCTATGACCTCCACAAATTTGCTTGCTGTTAATTCTTTATTTATCATTTTAAAGCTCTGTAAAAGAAACAACCAATCAAATCATAACGGCTGATAATTACAAACAGCTATATATTTTTAAAGTTAGTTTATACCAATACAGCACTTTAAGGAGATGGTCTAGAAATAAGTATCTTAAAAACTAGGAATTTTGAAAAGCATTCTGGATTAACATTGGTATTTACCTCTCTACTCCTTCCCTAATCCTTCTAAGACAACAGTAAAGATTTTTTTAGAGGCATAAACACAGGACAGAGAACGGGAGAGTGGATGACCCAGATGTGAGATATCAACACAGCTCTACTGGTGGGAAAGCGCTGGACCAATGGGCTTAGCAGAACAAGGAGCCGAGAGCTCAGGGAGGCAAGAGGCAAGTCGAGTCCAGTCGGAACTCAGGAAGGAGTCAGCTCTGAACACCGTGCTACAGGTAAGGCTGAACACAGGAAGACTCCCAGAAAGTCTAGGTGAAGACCCTTTCCGCATCTAGACTGAAAACAGAAGGTTGACTCGCTGGAGATCCTGAACCACAGTGCATTTGGCTCCCCTAAAGTCACAGTCCTGCTGAAAACAAGAATT
>NW_006774127.1:3028712-3044829 GCF_000442215.2 Lipotes vexillifer
GTGCATGTTGGTAGGGCCCTCCCTTCACACTGACCCTTCCCTCCACTCTGTTCTAATAACTATGAAAACCAGGTTCATATCCCCCAGGCAGGAGTTAGGAGAAATCCTCCCCTGGAAAATCAAACATCCAAGAGAAAAGCTCTGTCAACCACAGGCTGGTGGAGGGTCTTCCCTGGCAGTCCAGTGGTTAAGACTCCACACTTCCAATACAAGGGGTTTGGGTTCACTCCCTGGTCAGGGAACTAAGATCCCACATGCCACGCAGCACAGCCAAAAAAACAAAAGACAAAACTGTAGGCTGGGGAGGAGAAAGGGGAGAGGTGGGGCAATTTCCTGGCTTGGTTACTCCACAGTGAAACCTAATCTTTGACAAGTGCCGCTCATCCACATGAGCTTCCAATCAGCCTTAATTTATTTATTTTATTTATTTTTTTATTTTTGGCTGCGTTGGGTCTTTGTTGCTGTGCTTGGGCTTTTCTCTGGCTGCGGCGAGCGGGGGCTACTCTTTGTTGCGGTGTGTGGGCCTCTCATTGCGGTGGCTTCTCTTGTTGCGGAGCACGGGCTCTAGGCACATGGGCTTCAGTAGCTGTGGCACATGGGCTCAGTAGTTGTGGCTCACAGGCTCTAGAGCACAGGCTCAGTAGTTGTGGCGCACGAGCTTAGTTTGCTCCGCGGCACGTGGGATCTTCCCGGATGAGGGTTCAAACCCGTGTCCCCTGCATTAGCAGGTGGATTCTTAACCACTGTGCCACCAGGGAAGCCCCCAGTTAGCCTTAGAGTGCCACAGTCCTATCTATGAGTGGACAGCCAAGTTTCACCACACATGCTATGGGGAAAGCCTTAATATAAAAGCCAGAGAACAAAACCAACAGAGGTGGGGAAGGGAGATCTGGACTTGGAAGGAATAGAGGCAATGTAAAAAGCCGAGAAAAAAAAATTCCATTTAGCTCCCCCACCCCCAATTCATTTCTTCAGTGGAATAAGAGAGATTGCATCCATGTTTTAAAAACAAACAAAATGCTTTAAAAAGGGACAAAGGATTAGAAACTTAATAGCAGAAACTCAAATAGAAGGGGAAAGATAATGCAGGAAATCTAAAGGAGAACAAAAAATGACAAAGATATGGATGGTCAGAGAGAAAAGACTAAAATAAAATTAAATTGGTCCAGGAGGTTTGACACCCACGTTCCACAAAAAGGATGGAGAAAATGGAAGGCAGGAAATCTGAACAAGTAATTCCAGAGCATTTTGCAGGACTGAAGGGCACAGGTTTCCAATGTTAAAGCTCACGAAACAAATGTAAAAAGACCAATACCAAAGCTGCATCACTGTGAAATTTCGGAACAAGGATAAAAGTAGATTGTAAAATATTTCAGCGAGGAAAAGAAATTACATCAAAATGATTGAGAAGCAACAGTAATCAAGACAGTGTGGTACTGGTAAGAGGATAAACATACAGATAAATGAAATACAACTGAGAATCCAGAAATAAAGCCATACATCTATGGCCAACTGATTTTTGACTAGAATGCCAAGACCAATCAATAGAGGGAAAAACAGTCTTTTCAACAAATGGTGCTGGGACAACTGGGTATCCACACACAAAAGAATTGTTGGACCCCCTACCTCAGACCATATATTGTAGAAAAATTAATTCAAAATGACCTAAAAGTAAGAGATAAAACTTAGAAGACAACATAGAGGTTAGTCTTCATGATCTTGGATTGACAATGGGTTTTTTTTTTTTTTTTTTTTACATCTTTATTGGAGTATAATTGCTTTACAATGGTGTGTGACAATGGATTCTTAGACTTAACACCAAAGGCACAAGTTAGAAAAGCAAAAAATAGATAATTGGACTTCATCAGAAACCAGCAAAAACAGGTTTTAAATAAATCAGAGTCTCATAACATACTCAAATGTTCAGGTTTCAGTGGGAAATCACTAACTCATGGTGCCAAGAACCAGGAAGATATCAAACTGAATGAACAAAGACAACATATGCCAACACCAAGATGACAGAGGACACAGAATTAAGTGACAAAGATTTTAATTAAAATGCTTAAATGAGCCATTACAAACAGGCTTGAAACAAATGGGGGGAAAAAGAAAGTCTCAGCAAATGAATGGAAGAAATGAAGCACTAAACAGAAATTTTAGAACCAAAAACTATAATAATTAAATTAAAAACTCAATAGATGGGCTCAACAGCATAAAGAAAGGGATAGGAGAAAGAATCAGTGAACCTGAAAATGGAATAATAGAAATTATCCAACCTGAACAACAGAGAGAAAATAGACTGAAAAAAAACAGACTCAGGGACCCACGGGCCTATAATAAAAGATCTAACATTCATGTTATCAGAGTCACAGAAGGAAAGGAGAAAGAAAGGTGGGTTGAAAAAGTACATGAATAAATAATGGCTGAAAACTTCTTAAACTTGGTAGAAACACAAAGCTACAGATCTAAGAATTTGAGTGAATCCCACATAAGATAAACCCAAAGAAGTTCACATCGAGACACAAGTCAAACTTCTGAAAACTAAAGACAAAGAGAAAAGCCTTGAAAGTGATAGTGAAACGACACCTTCCTATCATGGAAAAAATTCACATGACAGCAGACTTCTCATCAGAAAGCACAGGAGCCAGAAGGAAGTGGCACAGCATTTTTCAAGTGCTGAAAGAGGACTTTCAACTCAGAATCCTCTTGCCAGAGAAAATATCCTTCGGGACTGAAGGGGAATTAAGACATTCTCAGATGAAGGCAAACTAAGAATTTGTTGCTAGCAGACCTACCTGAAAGGGATGGCTGGAGAAAATTCTCTAAATAGAAAGGAAATGATAAGGAATCCAGGAACTTCAGGAAGGAAGAACAAATAGTGTAAGCAAAAATATGGATCAGTACAATATACTTTCCTTTTCCTCTTGAGTTTTATAAATTATATTTGGCAGTTAAAGCAAAAATTATAATACTATCTGATGTGGTTCTAAAGGTAGGCAGAGGAAATATCAATTATACATGGTAGGGGGTAAAAAGATGTAAAGGCAAGTAAGGGTTTCTGTACTTTACTCGAATTGGTCAAATGATGACACCATTAGACTGTGATAAGTCTAATATATTTATAGATAGATACTCAAAAAAACACTATTAGATCAATCAAAATGAAATTCTAAAAAATGTTTAAGTAACCTACGGGAAGGTAGGAAAAAGAAAACAAAAACAAAAATCAAAAAATTAAATGGCAAACTTACACCTAACAAACCAATTACATTAAATGTACATGTTCTAAATACACCAACTGAAAGACAGATACTGGCAAATATTGCTGGTGGGACTATAAAATGATCCAGCCACTCTGAAAAATAGTTTGGCAGTCTTTTAAAAATTAGACAAATACTCACTATATAACTCAATAATTGCTGCCTGGGGCATTTATCCCATAGAAATCAAAACTTGTCCACAGAAAAACTTGTACACAGTTCATACTACATTTATTCTACAGCCACAAACTATAAACAACCCAAATGTCCATTGATAGATGGATACATAAACAAATCATCATAGTATATCCATCGAATGGAATGCTATTCAGCAATAACAAAGAACGAACTATTTATACATGCAACAACATGGATAAATCTCAAAATAACTATGCTGAAAGAAGCTACACAAAGAGAAAATAGAGAAAAGAGATACAGAGGATATAGTATTATAAACTATTTTAGCTAGAGTCCCAGAGTGAAAAAATGGTTCTGAAGCAATGATTAAACAAGTAATAGTGGAAATTTTTAAAAAACTGATGAACAACATTAATCCATGGGTTCAAGGTAGCAGGTGGCAAGTTGGAGAGATTCTTACTGGCCAGATATGGGGCAATTTGACCATGGGGGATGGAGGGAAGACTGCAGTGGATTGAAACACATCAAATATGTGTAAGTCCAGGAGTTATAATGATATTTTCAAAAGCTCATTAGTCACTGTTGAAGAACTGCCAGGATATCAACTCATTCTGAAAATTAATAAAGGGAAAAACTGAGCACTTATCCTTCCTTTCCTGTGTATTTCAGAGTCATCAAATAGCTGATGAGGTAAAGTTCTTCTTTATATCGGATTCACAGCTAAGAAATGCAGATGGAATGACAGAAAATTACTATTGTGGGACCCTTAAGGAAATAACGGATGTTAGCAATGACTGTCAGGGCTACTCGAACCACTAGTGAAAGGTTTATGGGGAACGTTGAAATGGAAGGATTCTGCTGACACCATATGACCCACTGGTTGATCTCAGCATCACTAAAAGGGAGCTTCCCTGATGTGACACAACAGGAATTAACCAGAAGCACCTGCAGCTTTGTCAGGAAACAAACAAAACCTGAGGGACTTCCCTGGTGGCGCAGTGGTTAAGAATCCGCCTGCCAACGCAGGGGACACAGGTTTGAGCCCTAGTCCGGGAAGATCCCACATGCCGCGGAGCAACTAAGCCCGTGCGCCACAACTACTGAGCCCACGTGCCTAGAGCCTGTGCTCCACAAGAGAAGCCACCACAATGAGAAGCCCGTGCACCACCACGAAGAGTAGCCCCCGCTTGCCACAATGCGCCACAATGAGCCCACGTGCCTGGAGCCTGTGCTCCACAAGAGAAGCCACCACAATGAGAAGCCCGTGCACCACCACGAAGAGTAGCCCCCGCTTGCCACAACTAGAGAAAGCCTGCGTGCAGCAGTGAAGACGCAACACAGCCAAAAATAATAAATAAATAAAAATTAAAAAGTGTTTTTAAAAAAACAAAACCTGAATCTAATCAAGCTTCTAATTCTAGTGACCACTTTGATGGAAATAAAGGGGAAAAGGAACACCTGTCATCTACTCTCTGAGGATGCAGCCAACCAAAACTGAAGTCTGACCAGTCTACAGGGACAAGTGGCCTCATTTCATCAATAATAAGGGACCACGGAGAAGAGGGAAAGTGAATAAACAGCTGTATAAATACCCCATCCCCAAAACCACGTACTTCAAAAAAAAGTATCTCCTATCAATACTAGTATTCCGTATATATGACATTTAAATTTGTAAAACCAGTTTTTTGTATACATGTGACACTTAAATTTTTTTAAATCACTCTATCCCCTATTAGTAGTCAATCCTTTTAGTTTTATCCTTTATCTACCCACAAGTGTAAATTAAAAATATCATGAAAGAAAAGCTACCAAGAATATGAGAATATTGTATAAATTAGATATTCTATTTTCCAAACTAATAACTTTCTTAAATCACTTTTTTGATGAACAGTAGTTTTTTTTAAGTGACATCCATCCCCCCACCTTCCTTTAAATGGAAAGGTCTGCATCAGTAAAGATGCTGGAGGCCCCGCCGACCATACCCCTCCCCCCTCGCTGGGAAGCCCATTGGGCAGAAGCTCCTTCTGTTTCTCTTCCTTCCACTATCACAGGCCATTAGAGTTATTCCCCTCTGCTGATGGCTATGAAAATTTATCTCAGACCTTCACCTTGTTCCTTGCACATCATAGCTAGAATATTTTGCCTTTCTTAAATTAAAATCAAAGTACCTATAAATATAAAGCCAGTGTCAGCCATGAGTGGTTACCTTCAACATCCAGAGGAAGTGTCTCATGTCCATTGTGAGCTCATGCGGAGGGGCTGCATTTGGTCTGCAGTAAACTGTGTAGATCTCCCAGCACTTATCCACGTAATTCATTGAATAGAGTGTCCGGTGGGCCTCGCAGAATAAATTGCCTCAAGATGTAATGGAAAAATAAATATTCAAAAGATGATTACAAAACTCTATTTTGGAAAAAATTATGGTAAATATAATCCTATTGGTTTTGTATTTACCTTTTACACGGCAGGCATTTGGGCGAATGTTCTCATTCATCAGTTTTGTAAAACACAAAAAGAGTGATGGGCTTCTGTCTCTGTGATTAAGAAGATACCATAATCACTGCTCCTTCCAGGAGGTGGAACTTAATTCCCCTCCCCTTGAGTATGCGGTGGGCTTAGTAACTGGCTTCTAACAAGTAGAGTACAGCAAGGGGAAAACAGTAAGTCTGCAGTAGAGAAACCTGGCTGACAGCACTTAACCACGTGATCAAGGTTAACATCCCCAGTCATGAGACAGATCGACATCATTTACCTGATAGGATGGTATTCTTCCCCCCAACTCATAACCTCAGTGTGATGATGAAAGAAATCAGAAAACTGAAATCGAGGGGCATTTTACAAAATAACTGACCAATATTCTTCCGAAGTGTCATGGTCATAAAAGACAAACTATCACAGCTGTAGGGGACTAAGGAGATGTGATAAATAAAAGGTGGGATCCTGGATTCGGTCTTGAAACAGAAAAGGGAAAAAACTCAGGAAGTCCTAAAAAAATCTGTAATTTAGTTAATGGTGTTGTAGCAATGTTAATTCCTTAATTTTGATAAGTGTACCACGGTTCTGTAAGATGTAATAATTAGGGGAAGCTGGATGAAGGGTATATAGGAATTCTCTGTGTTACGAGAATTGTTGGCAGCACTCTGTAAATCAACAATTATTTCAAAATAGTTTTTTTTTTTTTAAAGATACAATATCAGTTTTGCTCTGAGAAAGACAGGAAATTCTGGTCTAAGGAAGAGCTGGTGGTGACTATTTCTGAATAAAAACTTGAGGGCTATGTGCAGAACTGAAACATGGCCCACGTCGGAAGGGTTTTCAAAATTTAATCTTGTTTCTTGCGGTTTTGTGGTTAATATTTGTGGAAAACTTTTGTTTCTGATCCTTCAAGAGTATGAAAAATAATAATATCAAAGAAAAAGGAACAATATCATAACAATCCTAACGGTGAGCTCAGCCCTCATCCTATCATGGGGTCCAGAAGGAGTACTTACTGGTATTCTTTGTGATGGATGTGGTAAGCCAACTGCAGGAGGTAATTCAAAAATGTTCCCAAAAGTATTGTTGTGAATGGAGAATGAATTTCTTCAACTGGTATGTCCTTATTGGCTAAAACAAGAAAATTGGGGAGGATGCCTGGTGGGCTCTAGAACCTTCTATCTTATTTGCTCCTGGTACACAACTCAAAGAACTGAATACAATGGAGTACACTTTTTTCCTAGAGATTACCCTGAACAGCATATAAGCGTCCACCTAAAAATTAAGGTCCACACGAAAGAGCTCCAACTGGTCACTTTACAAGAAACTTACAAGATACCTTGTCCTGGTGTTTTTCAAAGTGGTCTGAGCCACAGTCTGATTAACGCTGCTAATTCTAAGTGGGTTTGAAGTGTGTTTCAGACGCTGAAATTTGAAGTAAATAGGCATTAGTTCTAACATCAAGAAGGTGATCTGAGGCCTTCGAGCCTGCCTGCCTGCCACAATTCAGCTGAAAGGAATAAAGCCTTCAAAGTTGTTAATTTTACTGCAGGGACTTTTCAACTCGAAATCAAGCCCAAGCCCAAGATTACCTAAAGCCTTTTCTTTTTTTTTTTTTTTTAATTTATTTATTTATTTTTGGCTGCATTGGGTCTTCGTTGCTGCATGCAGACTTTCTCTAGTTGCGGTGCGCAGGCTTCTCATTGCAGTGGCTTCTCTTGTTGCAGAGCACGGGCTCCAGGCATGCGGGCTTCAGTGGTTGTGGCGCACGGGCTCAGTAGTTGTGGCTCGCGGGCTCTAGAGCGCAGGCTCAGTAGTTGTGGCGCACGGGCTTAGTTGCTCCGCGGCACGTGGGATCTTCCCGGACCAGGGCTCGAACCCGTGTCCCCTGCATTGGCAGGCAAATTCTTAACCTCTGCGCCACCAGGGAAGCCCTCTAAAGCCTTTTCTAGGCTATTCCAAGCCCTCCCTGATCCTCTCTGCTTGTGACCTGACAACTGGGAGGTTTGGGGGCTTTTATTTTTGGGGGGGTGCAGACTGTCGTCGTTGTTTTCTCAGGGATAGTCACGCTTCTCTGTAAAGGGCCAGACGGTAAATATTTTAGGCTCTGTGGGCCAGCCTCTGTCACAGCCACTCAGCTCTGCTGGTGCAGGGCAAAAGAAGCCACGGACAAGATGACAACAAGTGAGCATGGCTGTGTTCCAATAAAACTTTATTTACAAGAACACGCAGTTGGGCTGGATCTGGCCCACGGGCCGACTTTGCTGCCCCTGCTAGAGATGGTCTTTGACTGTTGCTGTTATTTCACGAGATTCTCTCCTCAAGTCACATTTTAAGCACCCTGCGAATACGACCATGTGTTGCTTTCTGGAACACCTCTCCCAACATCTGCCTTCCTCACTCCCTTAACATTTCCTAACTGGTGTCAGGGTGCTGTGATGTTATACTGCTCTTTAAACCAGATGCAAAGGATCTGGAATACTCACCACTTAGTACCCTGTCCATATCGGCGAGGGTTATTTTATGATGATGGAATTTGCAGTCTTTTAGAAACCTCCAGAAGTGAAGCTTTGTCATCAGAAAGGTGTTATCCAGAGAGTGATCACATCCTAGGCTGCTGTAAAAGCTATAGATTCTTCTTAATTCTGTAATATTTCTTAAGATAGCATATTCTACCTGAAAAGGGAAAGCCATACATGTCTTCATCTTACCTGATAAGAACAAAGGTAAAAGAAAACCTGTTTTCTAAATTAAACGAGGTAACACATGCAATAGCACTTACCTCTTACCACTGTAAGAGCTCAATAAATGTTATATTCTCCCCACCCATCCCCAGGTCAGTAACATGCAATTTCTGAGTAAGAGTAGAAAGACGTGCTGTTATCTGGACAGTGGAATTACTTTCATGCTGCTCTGTCCAATCCTATCCTGTTTCATCCTATCTCAATGACAGCGATAAAATTCTCCTGTCTACAGATCGATATCCCTCATGGACACAGACACAAAAATCTTCAACAAAATATTAGCAAACCAGGGAATTCCCTGGTGGTCCAGCGGTTGGGACTCCACACTTCCACTGCCGGGGGCCTGGGTTTGATCCCTAGTCGGGAAACTGAGATGTCACAAGCCACGCAGCATGGCCAAAAATAAATAATTAAAAAAATTTTTTTAAATAAAAGACATTCAATACATGAGAGCAGTCATCAACTGCATCTTCCCAGGACTGTGGAGAGTCTGCTAATGTTTTAGCCTAAAATATAAATTTATAACAATACAGAAAGTTCTTACCTGCTTCTTTTCTTCTGACTGGTCTCTCTCTGGGTACATTTTCAGCAACAAACTGAGATCCAGCTCGATGCTCGAGCCTAAAATGGAATTACTTTCACTGCCATCAAGCTTTCTGATGATTTCTAGCAGATGAGGACAAATATACAGAATAAATGTGAAAAACAATGCTAAAATATTTCAATGTCATGTCAAAATGATTTTCTGCAGAAGCGTGACACAAGAGTATTCAAAAACCTATAAGAAAGCAGTTGCTCACAGGAAACTTGTGTTTTCTGAAATATGAGGTGTATTTTTGATGCGATGTTACACATTAATTTGCCTTTAGCTGACAGGTGGACGCTCCCTACCGGCACTGATGGAGGATCTGCAATACTGGTTCCTGAGGGCAGATTCTGGAGTCGTGTCCAGGCAACTGATCAGTTCACCTTCAAGATTTGGAAACTCTGCTATGTGGTCATTGGAAAATGGGCCATCATACACACGCCCATTCTTAAAAGTTAATCGGCCCTGCAGAGAGAAAAGTAACTTTTTGCAGCTTAGGAAAAGCGTTTTTAGAAAACCATTGGTAGGGACTTCCCTGGTGGTCCAGTGGTTAAGAATCCCCCTTCCAATGCAGGGGACGTGGGTTCGATCCCTGTTCGGGGAACTAAGATCCCACATGCTGTGGGGCAACTAAGCCCGAGCGCTCCAGAGCCTGCGTGCCACAACTACAGAGCCCGTGTGTCCCAACTACTGAGCCCGTGTGCCCTGGAGCCTGCATGACACAATGAGGACCCAATGCATCCAAATAAATAAATAAATAAATTTTTTTTTTTAATTATAGAAAAAGGAAACCATTGGTAAACGTACATCAATATCTTTTTCAAGGGTTTGGAGGCTTCTGTTTGCTTGTTAAGATCTGCACTTAGTCCACATACAGTCAGGCTCCTGGAGTCTCTTGTCACCGTGTAGATCCTCTCTCCTCTTCCCGATCCCCCTTCTCTCCCCTCACTGTATCTGCCCCACAACCTCTCCCCAACTTTAAGCACCCCTAGGTCACAGAATGTGGCTTATTAAATATGCTGATGACCCGCAGAGGTGCCTATCACAGAATGGGGACTCTCTTGGTATTTATCACACCCAGGCCAGTGGTTGGTCTGACTCAAAGGTGGGCAAATGACCCCCAGTTCAGCTCAGTGAAGCTAAAGTTGTTTGTGGAAAACTTCTCCAAAAAGAGTTTCTTCTCTCCTTCTACTTAGTGGGGTACGTAGACGTGAAGCCTGGAACCACAGCAGCCATCTTGCAGTCATAAGGGAGGGCGGCATAACTGTGAAGCTGACATGGTAGGAGACATGGATGGATGGAGGAGAAACCCTGACGTCATGGAGCTGCTGAATCAAACCAACACTGAAACCCACATTATTCTTTATCATTTATAGAAGATTAAGCTAGATTTTCTGTTACTTGCAACCAAAACCACCCTAACATACACACACACACCAGACTAATTAAATAACCTCTAAATACAAAGGAAATTGATATGTTAGAAGTTATTTTAAAATTTATGTAATCATCTTAACAAAACAGTGTTATCCTATGCAAAATGGATAATGCACTTTACTAGACAGAGAATGACATGCCTTTACATAACCTTTAAAATGTAATCTTCACAGGTCTGTACTCACCATGCCATGTTTTTTATTGGCAACCCATTCTCCCGCATACATGGCTCCACTGGCATAGTAGAACTTTCCATGGCCATGACGGCATCCATTCACAAACTGTCCTACATATTCATTTCTCAAAGGATACTGGGAGTAGGGGATTCTCTTTAGAAACCATGTGTATATGCCAAAACCATTCTGAAAAGAAAGCAAATTTCCATGAGAAATGCTCAAAATGTTTCCTCTTTTTACCCAAATCTATTTAAAATTAGGTATGAATCAAATACAGGGACTCATCTGAAGGGGCAAGGAGCATGTGTGATGGAGTCTCACAAACTTGGGTTCAGCCTCAGCTCAGTTATTTACAAACCAGCCCTCTGACATAGGGCTAATTAGTTAAGCCCTCTGGGTCTCATCTATAAAGGGAAATAACACCTACCACAGGTTGGATGTAATAATTGAAAATAGTATACATAAAGTGCCTGGCTTAATATTATTTTAAATTTTAATTATTTTTAACATACAGATTGATAAAAATATTCCCTCCTCAATCCCACATTCCAGAGGTAACTACTAGTTGGGTTTGAAATCCATCTCTGTTTTCCCCAGGCACATACAATCACACTTAATCAACATATTATATACATATATAAAGACATACACAATTTTTTCAACAATGGAATGTTTCTATATATACACCATTCTTTTTTTTTTTTTAAACCCTATCTGACTTTATTCATTGTTATACAAGCTTACACAGCTTGGATATGTATACCATTCTGTAAATTCTGGGTATATACTGAAGAGAAAGCAGGGAATCGAACAATGTGTACACTCATGTTCATAGCAACATTCGCAACAGCCAAAAGGTGGAAGCAACCCAAGTGTCTGTTGAGGAATGAATAAACAAAATGTGGTCCATCCATACAATGGAATATGATTCAGCCTTAAAAAGGACGGAAATTCTGACACATGCTTACAGCATGGATGAACCTTGAAGACAGTACGCTAAGTGAAATAGGTTATTCACGAAAGGACAAACACTATATGATTTTACTTAGATGAGGTATCTAGAATAGTCACATTCACAGAGACAGACAGTAGAATGGTGGGTGCCAGGGGCTGGGGGGAGGGGGAAGTGGGGAGTTATTGTTAAATAGGAAGAGTCTCAGTTTTGCAAGGTGAAAAGAATTCTGTGGATGGATGGAGGTGACGGCTGAACACAGTGTGAATGTACTTAACATTGAACTATATACACTTAAAAATGGTTAAGATGGTAAGTTATATGTATATTTTACCACCATTAAAATTAAAAAGAAGAAAACAAAGTTGGAGTGGCCATATTCATATCAGAAAAAGTAGAGCTCAGAGAAATAAAAATCACCAGGGTTAAAGAATGACATTAAAAAATTATAAAAAGGGTCAACTCACTAGGAACACATAACAATCCTAAACGTGTATAATACACATAACAACAAACTGTCAAAATATACGAAGCAAAAACTGATAGATCTGAAAGGAGAAACAGAAAAATCCACAACTACACTTGGATACTTAAACACGCTTCTCTCAGAAATGGATAGAAAAAGTTGACAGAAAATGAGTAATGACATAGAAGATCTGAACAACACTATCAACCAACTTGATCTAACTGACATCTACAGAAAACTCCACTCAACACAATCGGAAATACACGTCACATTCACCAAGATAGACCAAAATAAACCTCAACACACCGAAAAGAAATGCGATTATAGGCAGTATGTTCTCTGACCACAGTGGAATTAAACACACACAAAAAACAACAGAGACATGTCTGGGAAAATACCCAAATATCTGAAAATTAAACAACGCGCTTCAAAGTAATTTATAGGCCAAAGAGGAAGTCATGGGGGAGCTGGAAAATATTTTGACCTGAACAAAACTTAAAAGAAATGATATATCAAAATAAGTGGGATACAGATAAAGCAGTGCTAAGAGGAAAAATTGTAGTATTAAATGTTTATATTAGGAAAAAAGAAATGTCTCAAATCAATAAAGCATCCATACATCTCTAGGAAAAGAGCAAATTAAACCCAAAGCCTGCAGAAGGAAGGTAACAACAGGAACAGATATCAGTTACTGTGAAAAACATCCAAGAAAACAAAACTAAAACTGGCTCTTTGATCATTTTAATGAAATTGATACATCTCTAGCAAGACTGATGAAGGAGAGAGAAAGCACAAATTACGAATATTAGAAGAAAGAGGGACCATCACTATAGATCCTATATATATTACAAGAATAAGGTAACGTTATAAACAACCTTGTGCCAATAACATTAACAATTTCTATGAAGCAAGCAAACTCCTTCAGTATAACACAAACTTCCACAGCTTACTTAAGAAGAAATGGATAACCTGAATAGCACATTACTTACTAAAGAAATGGATTTTAGAGTTAATATGTAGTTAATTTAATCATCCCACAGACAACTCCAGGCCCAGAAAGCTTCACTGGCATATTCAACTATATGGCTAAGGAAGAGATAATGCCAATGCTACAAACTTCCAAAAAATTGAAGAGAACACTTCCCAATTCATTTGATGAAGCTGACATTACCCTGACTACTACAAGCTGACAAGATGTTATAAGGAAATAATACTATAGATCAATATTCCTCATGAACATGGACACAAAAATTCTCAACAAAATATTAGGAAATTAAACCCAGCAAGATATAAAAAGGATAATATCACCATGACCAAGTTGGGTTTGTCCCAGGAATGCAAGATTGGCTCAACATTTGAAAATCAATTAATCTAACTCAACCAATCAATAGACCAGAGAAGAAAAACCACATGATCATCTGACTGGAGGCAGAAAAAGCACTAGACAAAATGTGATATCTATTCATGATGAAAACTGTTAAGCAAATTAAGAATTAAAAAGTGCTTCCTTGGGGCTTCCCTGGTGGCGCAGTGGTTGAGAATCTGCCTGCCAATGCAGGGGACACGGGTTCGAGCCCTGGTCTGGGAAGATCCCACATGCCACGGAGCAACTGGGCCCGTGAGCTACAACTACTGAGCCTGCGCGTCTGGAGCCTGTGCTCCACAACAAGAGAGGCCGTGACAGTGAGAGGCCCACGCACCGCGATGAAGAGTGGCCCCGCTCGCCACAACTAGAGAAAGCCCTCGCACAGAAACGAAGACCCAACACAGCCAAAAAATAAATTAATTAATTAAAAAAAAAAAAAGTGCTTCCTCAACCTGATAAAGGGTAGCTACAGAAACCCTACAGCTAACATGCTTGATGAGAGACTGAATTCTTTGACACTAAGATCAGGAACAATGTGAGGATGTCCACCCCCTCCACTCCTAGTCAATATCACAAAAATATCCTGGAGGTCTTAGCCAGTGCAATAAAGCAAGGGAAAAAAATGGCATACAGATTAGAAAGAAACATAAAGTTGACTGTATTTGCAGGCACGGTTATATCTAGATTAAAAAGTCCTAAGGAGTCTACAAAAAAGCGACTAGAACTATTCTGTGAGTTTAGCAAGGTCCCCAGTTAGTAGGTTAATATATAAGACGTCATCAGAAAATCCTAGCTATATAAACTATATAAAATTAACCATAGAAAGCTTTCCTTTCCTGTGCAGGAAATACATAGCTATTTATTTACTTATTTATTTTATTTATTTTTGGCTGTGTTGGGTCTTCATTGCTGTGCGCAGGCTTTCTCTAGTTGCGGTGCGCAGGCTTCTCATTGCGGTGGCTTCTCTTGTTGCAGAGCACAGCTCTAGGCACGCGGGCTTCAGTAGTTGTGGCTCGCAGGCTCTGTAGTTGTGGCACACAGGTTTAGATGCTCCGCGGCATGTGGGATCTTCCTGGACCAGGGCTCGAACCTGTGTCCCCTGCATTAGCAGGTGGATTCCTAACCACTGCGCCACCAGGGAAGCCCAATACATAGCTTGTAAAATGTAAATAGTGTGTGTGCTTCCCGACTGTCCTTTGTGGTTTGTGAGAAGTGCTGATTGCAATATGCCTTCAGGAAATGCCAAAATTGGGCCCCAAGCCCCCCACTTCAAAGCAACTGCTGTAATGCCAGATGGTCAGTTCAAAGATATCAGCCTATCTGACTACAAAGGAAAATATGTTGTGTTCTTCTTTTACCTTCTTGACTTCACCTTTGTGTGCCCCACGGAGATCATTGCCTTCAGTGATAGGGCAGAAGAATTTAAGAAACTCAAATGCCAAGTGATTGGTGCTTCTGTGGATTCTCACTTCTGTCACCTGGCATGGATCAACACACCCAAGAAACAAGGAGGACTGGGACCCATGAACATTCCCTTGATATCAGACCCCAAGCGCACCATTGCTCAGGACTATGGGGTCTTAAAGGCCAACGAAAGCATCTCATTCAGGGGCCTTTTTATTATTGATGATAAAGGTATCCTTCAACAGATCAACATAAATGACCTTCCTGTTGGCCGTTCTGTGGAGGAGACACTGAGACTAGCTCAGGCCTTCCAGTTTACTGACAAACATGGGGAAGTATGCCCAGCTGGCTGGAAGCCTGGCAGTGATACCATCGAGCCTGATGTCCAGAAGAGCAAAGAATATTTCTCTAAGCAGAAGTGAGCACTGGGCCATTTTAGGGCCAGGCTGCAGTAGGTGGCCGTGAGAGCAAAACCTCTTTTGTACTACTGTCATGCTTAAAACACAAGACATTACACTCAGCCCAGATGCGGTGTGGGACAGGACAGGCCCTTCCTGCAGGGCTTGGGGAGGCCAGCCTTTCTTCCTCTGGAGGGAATGGCCTGAGCTGTATTATGGGGCAGGTAAACTGATGTGTATAGTAGTAGGATATCACTTTTGGTCTTTTGTAGTTTTATTAAACTTGAGCTGAGACCTTGCTGATTCTTCATTTTAGGGGGACATTAGCCTTTGAGTGTAAGAGGAATTTACTTTTTGCTTTCCCTCTTTAGGGGAAAATGAGGTGTGAGAGTGCCTCAGAATCAGGAAATTATATTGAGGGGAAATGCAAGTAGATACAGGGAATGGACCTTGAAGCAAAAGGTGTTTCATTTCACCATATCTGGAGAAGAGCAAGGCCACTACAGTACTGGCCAAGGCACTGCAATTTACACTATAGGCTGGGTTGCAAGTTAAGAGCCCAATGAGATTACTGACATTTACTTTTACACTACTGGGAGGGCTGTATGAAAGCCTGAAGCTTGGCCTCTTCTGAGAAATGCCTGGTACTGGTTCTGTAAAAAGATCAGAGTTAAGGGCTTCCCTGGTGGCGCAGTGGTTGAGAGTCCGCCTGCCG
>NW_006774127.1:3044864-3048758 GCF_000442215.2 Lipotes vexillifer
CGGAGCGGCTGGGCCCGTGAGCCATGGCCGCTGAGCCTGCGCGTCCGGAGCCTGTGCTCCGTGGCGGGAGAGGCCACAACAGTGAGAGGCCCGCGTACTGCAAAAAGAAATAATAAAATAAAATAAAAATTTTTTAAAAAAGGCTGATTTAGACAAGTAATCATAATGTGAGTTTGTGAGTTTCTAAATTTAACACAGCTTGAATTTCAGATTACCATGCAATACCCTACAACAAATAATTCATGGGCTGAGGATCAGCAGAGCACCCATCTCCGGGTGTATTCCGCTCAAACCAGCCAGCACAGTACCTGGACCCCCTGCTCCCACTGACCCGTGTACTCTTCATTAGCTGTCAGCCACCTCATCCTGCCTTCCCCATGACGCATATTGTTCTCCCACTGACCTTCATATATATTTCCAGATTTGTAACTAGGACAAACAAAAATTAAAAACAATCAGTTATCTCATATACAACATTTACCTTTAAGACTTTCTTAAACTTTCTCCCTAAATACCTGTGAAGAAATCCAATCCTTGTGCCCATACAATCTTCCCTGTATTTAAATTCAATGAATAGGCATGTGATCCATAAAAACAATCATCTGGGTGGGTGGGGGGGGTGGACAGAATAAATCACTTGGTAAAACCTTCTGATTACTTAATAAGGTGACAGTGGGTAAGATTAGTGTTTTTAATCTTTTTAAGTAACTGCCTTAGTATTATGATTGGTTAATATTTTGCCCCCAAATATTTTAATCCTTAAAATATTTGGCTCCATCAGCTCAATCTAAAATCAAGTCGATATGTCAATATCCCTCAGAAAATATGAAACAATGGAGGCCCATGACTAATACAGTAAACAAAGGGAGGCAGTTTCTACATGTAATAAAGTGAAACAGTATGATTAGCCATCTTATTTAATATGGTGTTTTTCTAAATTTTCCGAAGAATACGTCATCCCTGTTGAGATTATATTGGGGCTAATTTAAATATTCCACCCTGCTTATATAGAAAACATGTTCTCTGTAAGTTCTGCACCTTATCTTTAAATAGCCTATGTGAAAGTTATTTGGGCCCACGAACGCTTTTCGCCAACACCCCAAACATGGCGGGGGGATACCTACCACCTTATCCCCCAGCCCTTTTTGATGTTGTGCACCCAGTCTCCCTCGTACCAAGAGGTTCCCTCTTGATTGTAATAAATGGAGCCCTAGAACAAAGAATATCATTTTTTTAAATAAAATCATCAAGCCTCATAAAACAAATGCTTTTTTAAAGGTAAAGACTAAAATGTATGATTTTAAGGAGTCTAAATGATGCAGAAAATGTCATCCTTAGGTAAGACATATAATCCGTGTTATGTTTCTGGTTTGTGATTAAGAATACTGTAAAGTGCCCACCAAGTGAGAATGAGATCACAAATCAGTTACCCCTGAATAGCAAAGTGTCACGTACGGGATGAAACGACTACATCCATTACATTCAGTATATTCAGTAATTATTTGTCAAATAAGTACCTAAAGAAATCCTATTTTGTTGTCACCTAAAGTGAATAGTACCTTCCTTATAACTGAAGGTCACTCTCTTTCATGTACCAAAACCAGTTTGTTTTATCCATTTTGACATCTTATTTTACTGCCTCCGAGCATAAGTGAACACGGCATAATTTTTCTTTGATGATTCCTTTAAGGGAGTGGGAATAGCCAGTGTGCAAAGCATTTGGATCTACGCTAAATGGCCTGAAGTTGCTTGTTTATTCACTGGTTTATTTCTGTGTGTGTGTGATTTTTCCATCTTCTGCCTCATTTTCACACTAACTTGTTCCTTCTTGCAGCCATCCTGGTGCCTCCATCTAGAAGTCACCATCCCCAACTCCCCCAAATATCTGAACTGATCTGCTCTGAGCTAAAAAACAGAATGCAGAACACAAGGGAACAGTCTAAATCTGAGTAAGGTGATAATTATGAAGATAGACTTTCTTTTTCTTTTGACATTTTCTAAAAACAGTGCTACAGTATTTTATCATCCTATATAAAAGTGAGACAATAGTACCAAAAACAGCAACCTCGCTTCAAAGTACCTATAACCTACATTGCTGGTGAGAGTGTAAACTGGTTTAGCCACCATGGAAAACAGTTTGGTGGTCCTTCAAAATGTTAAACATCAAGTTACCGTAGGACCCAGCAATTCCACCCCTAGGTATATACCCAAAAGAACTAAAAACAAGTACTCAAATAAACCTTTGCACTCACAGTCATAGCAGCACTATTCACAGTAGCCAAAAGATGGAAACAGCCCACATGTCCATCACTGGATGGATGGATAAACAAAATGTGGTCCATCCATACAGTGGAATATTACTCAGCTGTAAAAAAGGAATGAACTACCTACAACACAGATGAACCTCAAAAACATGATACTCAGTGAAAGAAGCTAGAAACAAAAGGTCACATATTGTATGATTCCATTTATACAAAATATCCAGAATAGGTAAACCCATAGAGTGAGAAAGCCGACTGGTGGTTGCCCAGGGCTGGGGACGTGGGGAGTAACTGCCTAATGGGTATGGGGTTTTATTTTGGGATGATGAAAATGTTTTGGGACTAGATAGAGGTGGTGGTGGCACAATACTGTGAATGTACTAAATGCCACTGAATTGTTCACTGTAAAATGGTTAATTTCACATGATGTGAATTTCACCTCATAAAAAAAAAAGTGAATATACCCTTCACAGCCCCCCATCTCCTGCTCTCTGTGTTTGCACATCCTATTCATAGCCGGGGGTCGCGTGGCTGCCTCACCCACCTTGCCGTGTCTCTTGCCGTGGCACCAGTGGCCGATGTAGGACACGGGCTGCGTGTTGCACTTGAACATGCCGAATCCGTGTCTTACGCCGTTGACCACTTCTCCTTCGTAGGTGCTGCCATCCAGCCACGTGTAGACACCATGGTTCATGGGGATGTTTTTCACAAAGTCCCCCTAGGGCAAAATGGTCATCAGTGTGGCAGAAAGAAGGCAGTGGAGAGATCCCTCGTCTTGTGGGCTGCTGGAGATGCGGCTACCACGCCGGTCTCTCCTCCCTTGGAAACGGTTGAATACCCCCTCCAGCTCCCAGCCCCCTCCTCCCGTCTCTACACATCCCATCCTCCCACACCTGGTCCCTCCACCGGACAGAAGCCCAGGTGCAACAAGCTATCGGGAAAGCTGTGTGCAGACGAAGCTCGAAGAAGCCAGCAGGTGACGTGGTACAGTGGTGGCGTCCAAGCCTGGCCTTGAGAATTCAACCCGCCTTGAAGGCGGCTAATTCACTGGGTTCCAGTGTCACCCCCGGGAGATGCTGACGATTAGCCAGGCTCAGGGATCACTGGTGGAAACCCTAATATACTGCAGACACACCAGCCAACCTCCTGCCCCAGGATGAGCGGCCAGCATGCGGTCCCACCCACACCTCAGCCCAGAGGCGTCGGGTTCTTATCCAGGAACATGAACTCCTGGAGGCGAGGTCTCAGCAGAGGTCCCAAGAGGCCAGCCAACCTCCCAGAGGATGCTTCTGTGAGAGCCTGAATCCTGCCCATAAACCCTCCCCTGACTGGGTGTTTGTGTGTCTGTGATGGGGGTGGGTCTGTGTCTGCAAGAATGAGCCCCACCTGACCTTCCAGAGCTGATGAACCAGAGGTCCAGGCCAGGAGGCGGGGCTTGGGGGCAGAGGGGAGTTTCCCGGCAAACATTGGCCTGAAACAGCAGTTGGGACACAATCCTCTGGCGGCCCTGGACCTCGGCTGTTCTCTCCCCTCCATGACAATGAAGGTGGACCCTACCCTCGCCCTTCCCCAGCCTCATCTCCCACTGCCCAGTCCACTTAGCTGCCCACCTGGCCCAAACGTGCCTCTTTCC
>NW_006774127.1:3048768-3058267 GCF_000442215.2 Lipotes vexillifer
GGTGTTTGCATGTGAGCCTTATATCCCCTGCTTTAAATACTTTCATTATGACTTATGAACACCATCGCGTTAGCAGCTCTGCAACTGTGATTTTCAGGGCAGCGTTTCAGGCCCACTCGCACTGTAGAGGCACCGGTCTAAAAATACACATTCCCTAACCCGGCAAGACCGTTAAGTGAGGCCCAAACGCAGCACAAGCAGCCAGCAGAGATAGCTAGATCTGAGTGAGTGGGTATGGTTTGGTCTCTAGAGAAAAAAGGTACAGAAGAGAGTGTATAACAAACTATTTATAGGGCTTCCCTGGTGGCACAGGGGTTAAGAACCTGCCTGCCAGTGCAGAGAACACGGGTTTGAGCCCTGGTCCAGGAAGATCCCACATGCCGTGGAGCAACTAAGCCCATGCGCCACAACTACTGAGCCTGTGCTCTAGAGCCTGTGAGCTACAACTACTGAGCCCATGTGCCGCAACTACTGAAGCCTGCACGCCTAGAGCCCACGCTCCACAACAAGAGAAGCCACTGCAATGAGAAGCCCGTGTGCCACACCCAAGAGTAGCCCCCGCTCGCCGCAACTAGAGAAAGCCCATGCGCAGCAACGAAGACCCAACGCAGCCAAAAATAAATCAAATTAAATCTTTAAAAAAAAAAACAAATAAACTATTTGTGTTTGCAAAAAAATGGGAGGTTGAAGAATACCTCTAGAATATACAGACGAAACTGGAAACTGGTGACAATTTACAGAGGGTCCCCTGTGGTAACAACTAACTTGTCACCTCTGTTCTTTGGTTCTATGGATATTTTTTTAACCCGTGTGCTGAGTTACTTTTATGAAACTAGTATGTTTAATTGTGGGAACCTGACCATTAAATCACATAATTCACTTAGAACTATAACATACTATACGCTTTACCTCATATTTCAATCCATCAGCCCAGATGTAAGTCCCCCGTCCATGCATGAGTCCTTCTGAAAACGTACCCTTTGAAACAGAGCAACAAAGCATTAGGCCCAATCTTGATTTAAATAACTGCCACCCAGGGATTCAGCTTTTAAAATGGAAACATGTTCCACAAATATGCTTGTCCAGCGTTCAGCTGGGAGCTGGCAACACACTGGCGTCCATCCTGTTCTAAAAAGGATCTGAGTAGGAATCCAAAAAAACCCAGTTCCCTAAAACTGACACTAGGCAGTGCTGCACAGTTGTTAAACTGAGCTGTAAATTCAGCCTTCCTCACCTAATTAAGCTGTTGGAAAACTCTATAGTTCAAAAGAACTCATATGCTTTGGGCTTTGCATTTCAAAGTTTAAGGGTCTTTTGAAAATTATTTAGACTAGATTAAAACCATTATCTGTATATCAGAAATTATGGCATTTGTCAACGTCACACTTTGTTTTCCCTTACTGGGAATTATCAGAACGTGTGAGCGTGTGTGTGTATTGGCACAAACACAAGTATACATAATGTACAGTTGTCCATATCGTTCATTTAGAGTATCTATTGTTAACGTATAGGAACTAGTTGTTAAAAACTTCACACACCTGAACGTCGCAATGCAATCAGAGAAAACACGGGTAACATTACACCCAGTCCTTCCTCGGAATCACTTCTTTAGAGGAGGTGGTGAGCTCAGGGGTTGATGACTGGAGAGAACCGAGAATCTATGTAAACAGTGCCCTGACGCAGTGGTTCTAGACTCGACTGTGCATCAGAGCCACTGGGGTGGGGGGAGGTGAAAGCACAGATTACTGGGCCCGTCCTGTACACTGGAGATTCTGATTCATCACCAGCTCTGGGCTGGGGCCCAAGAATTTGTACTCTGCACAAATTCCCAGGTGCTGCTGCTGGTCCCTGGGAACACGCTCTCAGAACCACTGCCTTAACTTCACTAGCGAGAAGGTCCGTTATATCATCCATCCAGGTGAACCTGGCCGCACATCAGGCAGGGCTGGCGCTCAGGGAAACTGGGGGCAGCCAGAGATCTTCCAACTGCAGGCTGAGGCCCTCGTTTGGATTATGGAATCAATCGTGGTCGCAAGAAGCAGTTTTGTTTTGTTTTGTTTAACAGAGTATTGATAGAACAGAAAGGATCGCACATCATCTACACGGGAAGGGCAAGCGTTTCGTGAAATGTTTGTTTTCAAGTTTTCTCTTTAGGAAATTGTGATCTAAGCATGTGACCAACTCAGGTCTGACCCCTGTGGGTCGTGGGTCGTTCCACTGGGTCTGCCTCCTTCACCATTTAAAGGAGATCCAACTGATGACGACTTTCAATCAGAAGAATCTGAGTCTAAGGAAAATATGCAAAGTTTACAAAGCAGGTAGCTGGCAGCGAGGAAGGGGGCTTCTCCAGAAATAAAGGGGTGTTTGCCTCTCATTAGTGGGAAGGGCAAGGATGCCTGGCCAGGCTTGAGCTACCAGGTGACTGCATACCTGAGGACACCCAGGGTTAGCAGGAGCTGTGATCACATCCTCAGCAGCCCGGGAGGGGTTTATCCCGTGTGGTCAAGCACTAGGTATCTTTGAATGGTATACACACTGGTGCCTTGCAGAAGCACCACAGCGGTGACGAAAGATTCTCATCAGGATAAAGAAACTCTACAAAGGCCAGAACTGGCAGAGGCCAGAGGAACAGTCATTTTAATGAGTATCATCCAGCCATAATAAATGGTGTGGGGTTTGTTTTGTTTTGTTTTGCTTTGTTTTTGGCCAGCTGCATGGCTTGTGGTATCTTAGTTCCCCGACCAGGGACTGAACCCAGGCCCTCAGCAGTGAAAGTGCAGAGTCCTAACCACTGGACCACCAGGGAATTCCCATAAATGGCATTTTTAAGAGTTTTTATAACACAGGAAAATGAACATGTTATGTTAATGGGAAAAATCAGGATACTGAAACCTGTGCCTTTTGACCTCAACCACAAAAATCTGTTCTCCTATAATAAGCACACGTTTCCTGGATAATCTGAACGAATGGATGAATGACTACTGCCACTGTAGCATCATTGATAAAGACAAAAAATGAAAACACCCCAAAAGTATCTAATAATTATGGCATAGTTCTGAATGGTAAATTAGAGCACTATGTAATATTTTAAATAATAATGGAAGAGGGAATGGGAATTTAGTGCTTAATGGGAACAGGGTTTCAGTTTGGGATGATGAAAAAATTCTGGAGATGACGGTGGTGATGGTTGTTCAACAATGTAAATGTGCTTAATGCCACTGAAACTAACACTTAAAAATGGTAAGTTTAATGTACATTTTACTACATACAAACTTTTAAGTTATGGAAACCATACATTAATACAGCAATGTATTCATAACTGAAAAAAGATTCAAGGTGTTATCTACAAAATTAATACGCCCATGTAAAAACACTGATCCATCCATTCAAGAAATAAAAGAGGGGGGCTTCCCTGGTGGCGCAGTGGTTGAGAGTCCGCCTGCCGATGCAGGGGACACGGGTTCGTGCCCCAGTCCGGGAAGATCCCACATGCTGCGGAGCGGCTAGGCACGTGAGCCATGGCCACTGAGCCTGCGCGTCCAGAGCCTGTGCTCCGCAACGGGAGAGGCCACAGAAAAAAAAAAAGAAAAGAAAAGAAAAGAAATAAAAGAGGAACTTCCCTGGTGGTCCAATGGTTAAGACTCTGCACTTCCACTGCAGGGGGCACGGGTTCAATCCCTGGTCGGGGAACTAAGATCCTGCAAGCCACGCGGCAACACCCCCCCCCCTAAAAAAAAAAAAAGACACAGCAAATAGAAAACATTTATGGCAAAAGGATACTGGGATTTTTACTCTTTGTTTTTTACTTTAGTGACCTTAATGTTGTTTGTACAAAATAAAACTTGGCAAAAGGAAAAAATCTAAAATGACTACTTTGTACTAAAGTAGTCATGTTTTTACCTTAAAATATGTACTCAGGGTTCAAAATAAAATCAGCATCAAGTACTTCCAATTTCTTTTGAGAAATCAGTGGACTTTCTGAAGATGCAAATCTAAAATTATCACCCTGCACTGTCTGCCCTGCCCAGTCCCAAAAGGTATAACTCACGTGGTAGGTACAGCCTCCTTGAAAGATGGCAAAGCCTTCTCCCTCATACAGTCCACGGACTTTTTCCCCTTCGTAGCTACAATGAAACAAAGCTCAAAGTGATGAATCATGTGAGCACACCTCAGTGACTGTGTGTTAAGATACGTAATGAACATCAATGAAAAAGTACAAATATCTCACATTCACTCAACAAGCATCCCCCACCGAGAACCACTGTGTGCCTGACCCCTTCTAAGTACCAGGGCTGCAACTGTGAACAAGTTCCTGCCCTTGGGAGTTTATGGTTCAAAGAGGAGAGACAGTAAAAAGGAAACAAACGAACAAGATAATTCTAGATCGCGTTCAGTTTTTGTGAAAGAAATGATCGGAGAATGCGATCAGGAGTAAGGAAACGGCTACTTATAACAAAGAACCTGGAGAAGAGGATCCCCAGGAAGAGGAAACAGCAAGTGCAAAGGCCCTGAGGCAGGAAAGAGCCTACCGGCTCAAGTTCAGCTGCACAGCTGGACCACACTGAGTAGGTGAGCAATGGATGGGAGGGAGACCAGGGGAGGAAGAGGCTGGGCCGTGATAAAGACTTGCTATAAAATCGAAAAGCTCTAGGAGGAATCATGAGAGGGTTTTAAGAGGTGGGTTGGACAAGACCAGATTTACGTCTTAAAAAGATCACTCCAGCTGCCGTGGAGAACAGACTGTGTGTGTGGGGGAGCTAACTGCCGGGATGGAGTAGTGGGAGGGGAGAGAGATGGAGGCGTATGGAATATTCTGGTCAGTTTTCTGTCTGGGGTGATGAAAACATTCTGAAAATGGGTAGTGGGGATTGTTGCATGACATGGTGAGTGTATTTAATGCCTCTGGATTTATACTTTAAAATAGTTAAAATAGTACATTTTATTCTACATGTATTTTACTATGATAATATTTAAAAATTTTTAAGATATATCCTGGACATAGAACCAACAGGGCTTGCTGACGTGCTGCCTTTGGGGAAGGGAGGTACCAAGAACAGCACCCAGATTTTTAGTTCAGCACCGAATGGATAACGTGTGATGTGTCACCTAGCTTGCCTCTAGGCTCTGAGGTAAGTGAGGTGGAAAACAAATGGACCTGTGACAGCTATGACCACTCTGGGCTTATTCCAAAAATCCAAGGAAGAGTAAACATTAGAAAACCTATAAATATAATTCATGATACCAGCAAACCAAAGAAGAAAAACCATGTTTATATCAAGATGCCAGAGAAGTATGATAAAATTCAGCAATCATTTTTTCTAAATTCTAATTAATGGCAGTCACTATGGAAAACAGTATGGAGGTTCCTTAAAAAAACTAAAAATACAGTTACCATATGATCCAGCAACCCCACTCTTGGGCATATATCCAGAAAAGACAGAAATTCTAATTCAAAAAGATACATGTACCCCAATGTTCATAGCAGCACTGTATACAACAGTCAAGCCAGGGAGGCAATCTGTGTGACCACTAGGCTGTTGTGGAAATGACAGAAGGTGACGTCTGAGACTAGGTTGTAAAAGACACTGAGGCTCCCAAAGCTTGCTCTCTCTTGATCACTCTCCAGGGAAGCCAGCTGCCATGCTGGCAGGACATTCAAGCAGCCCTGCGGAGACAGTCCATGTGATGAGGAACTGAGACTGACGGCCACCCCAGGGAGCCACTACGAAAGACTGTCCAGCCGGCCAAGCCTTTAGACAAACCCTGGTTGACATCTTCGCTGAACCTCATGAGAACCTAACCCAATACCATCCAGCATCCAGCAAAGCTGCTGCCAGACTCCTGAGCCCCATAAACTACATGATATTTATTGCTTTAATTGTCATGTTTTGGGGTAACTTGTTACATAGATAATTAATACAGGGAGTGATGTAAACCAAGTCACCATTAGGAAGGTAAATCTACGAGGCCTGGGGAGAGAGGCTAGAAGCAGGGACTCTTTAGGAAGTGAGTCCAATGGCCCAAGCAAGAGGTATGAAGACATGTCTGTGCATAGCGAAAAGGATGAATGAGAGAAGCATGGAGGAAAAAGAAACACAAAAGGCAGGGGTAGGGAAGAGATTAGTTCTGCGTACTTGGAGCTTGGATGCCCTGATAGAAACAGGGACCAAGGGAGGAGCCAAAGGCTGGGAGAGAAACAGCGTTTAGAGGAACCTTCTAAGGTGCGAATACTCATTTATTTCCCCCCATTAAGAACCTGAGGCTCAGAAAGGTTCGGTGACGGGGTTGATGTCCTAGAGCTAAGACTCAAATCCAGATCATGGTACTTCAAGTCCTGCAGTCTTTGCATTGGGACACAGAAAGTTTGAAGTCCAGTGGACAATGTCCACTAGGGAGGTAAAAATCTGAACCTAAAACCCTCGGCGAGAGAACAGTGCTAAAGACATAGATGTTTACCGTCATCTAGGGAGGTGGAAGTAAAGCTACAGTAAGAGATTATCAAGAGACAGAGAACAGAGAGCATGAAAGTCATAAAAAAGGGAGCATGGACAATGCAGCTCATTAAAATCACCTTTCAAAAAAAAAAATCACCTTTCTACTATGAGTTTGGTCAGAATGGGCTCTTCATACTGGGTGGTATCTTCATTCTGCAGATCATCATTTTTGCACTCTCTCTTGAGTCCTGGTTCTTTGAGCTGCATGTCCAATGGTGGCACAGCACCTGGGGACATATCTTGCCCAGCAGCATTGCCATCTTGTTTGGAAAACTCTGTATAATCGGAGAGAGACGAGGGAGAGCAGGCCAACTTATCCCCTTTTTTATCTGCTCTTTTCTTTTCTTTCACCATTGCCTTTAGAAGACCTAAGGTTTGCTTTATATAGGTATCAAATGACTCCTTCGGTTGAAAGCTGTTTGTTTCAAGGCGCTGATGAGTTTTACCTGAAAAATAAAAATTATGTCTCGTTTTACAACCCCAATGTCATTATCATTCTCTTCCTACAGCCTGAAAAATTAATTACCAGTATCGAGTCTCACCAGTTTATAAAAATATTATTTCAATATTGCATTGGTTGTTTCCTAAAATTTTTTAAATTGGAACCACCATCTACCACTTCTTTTCAAATAGTGCTCCAGTAGGAAGAGCAATCCTGTGTGTGAAAAATACAGACTTAACCTCTAAAATCTTACATGCCACCAGTTCATACTTCAAAAGCTCGTCTCTTTGTGTGTCAGCATGGCAAGGTGCTCATGAGCTGCATTGCCCCTTCCCAGCTGTTACTTGAGGTCCTTCTGCTTCAGTTGTCAAACAGGAATAACAGCACCTCGTCTGGTTATAAGGATGAGATGATGCACAAAATCCCTAAGGATCAGACAGTGTGCACAATCAATAATGAAGTGATTATTTTTTCACTTTCTTGTTTTTGAACTTGAAATCATCGGCTACCTACTCCCTAGGACAGCACTGCCAGGGTCAAGCAAAAAATCTTGTGCTAATTATTTGCCCAAGGTCTTAGAGCTGAGGCACAGGGCTCCAAAGCCACAGTTTCTGTGGCCTTCCCAAACTGGCCCCACTGAAGACATCCCGGTGCATCAGGACGCACAGGTGAGTACCGGAGTGCAAGGCAAGGTCATGTCCGTCGCGGCGCAACCACGGCCACCGGCCTGGGACCCCGGGACCCCGCGGGGGCGCTCACCTCGCTGGGGACGCCGTGGGGCTCCACCAATCCCGGACGGAGGCGGCGCGGCGACCTGATCCTGCCGGTCTCCAGGCAACCGCAGGCCCCGCCCCGCTCTTAAAGGGGCCGCCGCGCGTGCTCAGCCCTTAAAGCAGAGCTCTGAAGCTGGAAGCACCTGACCAGGGTTTTCCCAGCTCTAATTGCCGCGCGCCCGAGGCCTCTCTCAGCCTTTATCTTCGCTGTAGCACTAGAATAACTCAGGTGTTACTTTTTCATTATGGCCCTAAACGAATTACCCCAAACTTAGTGGCTTAAAGCAACACAAGTTTATCAAACCAACAGGACTGGTTCCTTTGGCGGCTCCAGGGGAGAATCTATGTCCTTGCCTTTTCCAGTTTCTAGAGGCCGCTTTCCTCCATCTTCGAAATTAGCAACGTTCCTCTCTCTGGCCCAGCTGGGAAAAGTTCTCCACTTTTCAGAAGCCACGGGCTAGACCGGGCCCACCCAGCCAACCCAGGGTACTCGCCCCATCTCACCACCCTTCCCTTACTCACACCGGCAGAGCCCCTTGGCCACATAGAGCAGGTTTTCAAGGGTTCTGGGATGAGGACAGGTGGTCTCTGGGGAAGGCCTGCCTCCCACAAACCCCAATATGTGGAGTTCTTGCAAATATTAAATCTTTCGGACAGGTCCACCAGCGCAGTGCTTGCACAAGTGGCAATGATCATTACTTGACTGTCTCCTTACACCTAAGGAATTCTAAGTTTGTAAATGGAAGGAAGCCCACTGTCTGGGCAGAGAGGTCGAGAGCAGGGTGTGGGTGGGAGGCCCACACTGGCCACTGTACCCCAACTGCCATCTGGACCCCGCAAAGGGCATTTTTACTTCCATTTCTGGCAGAGTTCAAATGGGACGAAGACTCCATGAAAAACCATTTGACAACAGACAGGGATTCTTCTACCTCCAGTACCAGTCAGTAACTAGGCCATCTTGCAGTTCACACTCCCAGAAAACCAAATCACAGCATCAAAGTTACAGAAAAATCAAAGCCTTTTATTTCCCCTTTGCCTACAACGCTCTTTGCGACGCTGGCTGCAGCGGAGAACATTTAAAACTAGAGACCCCCAGGAGTGCCCTGGTGGCCTACTGGTTAGGATTCCGAGATTTTGCTGCCATGGTCTGGGTTCAATCCCTGATCGGGGAACTGAGATCCCGCAAGCAGCGCGGCGCAGCCAAAAACAACAAAAAAAACAAGAGACCTCACCCCACCTGGTCGATTTCTTCCAGCTGGACAGAGAATGTCCCTTGGGTATTTTTGGATGATCTTCTAAATTTAATATGCATCAGGGTTGAAAATGACTAACTCAAAAGGACCATAATTTTCAGTTTATGAAGTTAAACCATTATGGGCTTAATCATCATTAAGAGCTAAAAGTGGCAGGCTAAAATACGTCGGGCCCGAGCAGAAGTCTAGGTGACTTCCAAAGTGCTCTCTTTTTGTAAAACATACTCTTGCTGCTACACACCACACACACACACACACACACACACGTATGTTCAAATGTGAAACAAAAAATGTTGCAAGCAATGCTCCATATGGATTGAAAAAGTCCTCAAGATTACTTCTAAATGGACCTGATGCATTTTTAAGCAGCAGGTTCATTGAGAAACAAACCCTGAAATAGTTACTTAAAACCCTGCCTTGAAAAACAGAAAAATCTGCAATAAGATCAATAGCTCTTTAAAATGAGAAATGTTAGGGCTTCCCTGGTGGCGCAGTGGTAGAGAGTCCGCCTGCCGATGCAGGAGACACGGGTTCGTG
>NW_006774127.1:3058923-3083412 GCF_000442215.2 Lipotes vexillifer
GCAAACCCCAAAAAAAAAAAAAAAAAAAAGAAAAAGAGAGAAATGTCAGTTTTGAGAAATGATGTCCAGATTGGCAATGTGTCTCATGGTGGGCCTTCCGTGGGGACAGTTCCAGGGACGGTCCATCTCCCCCATGTGGGTGATGAGTTTCTTCATCTCACTTGTGTTAAGAGCAGTCCCAATCATCACCTGCATGTGAGACATGACGGCTTACATTAAAGTTTTACTGGTTTTTGGTTAGAAAAGCAACTCTTCAGAAGCCCTGTTCTCTATAAAGAGGCTGGACAAGATTACAACAAAAGCAACAATTCCCTGAAAAGTCCTCCCCCGAAGAACCCTACCCTCTAGTATCTCAGCCCTCAGCCTCTTTGTGACATCCAGCCCCTCCGTGGCTCTGTCATGGCAGCACATCCTCAGGAGAGACGCCGACCACTCCCGTCCAGGACCAACCAGTCTCACCAGCTCCACCGCCATCCACATCCCAGCCGCCCCAACCCCCCACCACGGTGACTGCAGCGGCCTCCTGACGGGCCTCCCCACTTTCCTCCTTCTCCCTTCAACTCGTCCTCCACTTGCGGCCAGCGATTCCTTTTAAAGGCGTGTCAGATCACGTGGCTCCTCTTCGAAGCCCTGCCCCCCCACCTGGATAAAAGCCCAAGTGCATCACCTGACTTGGCCCTCACTGGCCTTAGTGCCCACACCTGTGAGCAAGCAGCCCTTCCGCCCCCACTGCAGCCACACCGGCACCCCCTTGCCTCTAGTACAAGTCCATAAAGCGAGTACCTGCCTCAGGACGTTGTCACTGGCTGTGCCCTCTACCCAGGATACGCTTCCCTCAGATATCTACATCTCTCATGCTCCCTCTCCCGCAGGCTGCTGCTCAAATGTCCCTGCCTCCCTGCAATGGAACAGCTCTCCTTGTCTGTCCTCTGTAGCCCTCGGGCTGTGCCTGAGCACCCGGGAGAGCCTACTTCAATTGGGTGCTCAGGGAGGCCCGAGGATGGGAGGGGCCAGGTGGGCGAAGGCGTGTGGAGCGGGGCATCCAGGCAGAGGGACAGCGGGCGAGGACTCGAGGCGGGAAGGAGATGGTGTGGCAGGCATGGCTAGAGCCGAGCATAGCACACGGGGCCCACGGGTGCAGCAGAGGACAGCCCGCCCCCGTCAGCCCGTGTGCTGCACAGAGACAGCGTTGCAGCGCCAGGGACCCGCCAGCATGGGGACTGAGGAGCGGCCCATGGCCCCAAAGATCTCTGCGTCACACAAGGACACGGCATTGTGAACACCCGGCCATCAGCACAGGCCAGGCCCAGCTCTGACTCCTACCCCTGACTCCAGGATGGGGAGATCAAGGTTAGGCCTTTATCAAAGAACCATCTGTGGCTGAAGTCAGGTCCGGGGCCCTATTCTCTCATCAAACTCTTGCCTGGAGGAATTTCATCCAACGCCATGGCCGTAACTTAGAAAACCTAAACCTTTCTCTCCAGCACTGACACTTCCCCTGGCTCTGGATTCACTGACGTGACTGTTCTCAGACACGTCTAATAGGATCTCAAATACAACGTGTCTAGCAGAGAATGCTGAACCCCACCGCCCCCAAAGGTGAAAATGCCACAGCCCTTGCCCCACCTCCCTCATTTCCGTTGTGACACCCTCTCTGCGGTCTCTTTCCCGTGGTCACCCTCCAGCACCTCCTGACACGTGCAGCGCAGACGCCCAGGTTAGGACCAGGATCCCAAGGACCCTAAGTGGGTCCCCGGACGGGGCCCCACTCCCATCCCCCCACCCGTCACACGGGGTCAGCCTCTGGCTTCGCCAAACACCCCGAACCTTTGCACTTGCTATTTCTTCTATCTGGAAAGTTCTTTCCCAAGAGGCTCCAGCTCACCTTCCAAGCGTCAGCTGGGAGGTCACCTCAGCCAGCCTCACCGCAACCACCCGCCTCGCTTCCTGGTGCTCACTCCCCACCCCCATACTGTTTTCTTTACCGAACTTGTATCTGAGGCTGCCGTTATTAATGTTATGTCCCTTTCCCCCACTAAACTATAAGCTCCACAAGGGCAAGGACCTCATCTGCCGACCTGTGCCCCCAGCACCCGGACCAGGGCCGGCCACCCAGCGGGGGTTCAAGGGGTCTCTGCTGAGTGAATGAAGGGGTGGGCCAGGTGATGCAAACACACGTGCTCTGCTCTGACATCAGGCTCATCACCTACCACTGCTATCATTTTCTAGAACCAGTCCGAGCAGTGGCAGCCAGACAATACGCAGTGCCCGCCCTTGGGGCTCCTGTGAAAAGCGAGCCGACTGCAGGGTTCTGGATAATCTCGTGCAGGGCCCTTGAGGGCTGGCAGCACCTAATCTTTACCCACCAGTGTCATTAATGCCCATAAGGTCCACAGACGAACAACGTGGATACCCAGCTAACTGCATGGGAGTGATGAACGCTCTGAGGACACTGCTTCAGGGATGCTGAGAAACAGCAGTAATTATGGGTCAGAGTTCTGACCTAAGGCAGACGTGCAGGGCTTACGTGTTACAATGGCTGAGGACAATGGGACTCTACGTATACAGCCCAGAGCGACCATCACCCGCATTTAATAAGGCTGACAAGTCAGGAGCTGAACTGAGAACTTCCAAGGCCCATGAGCTGGAGCAGACCCGCCAGGTTCCTGCAAATAAGCTTTCTTTACTTACAGACTTCCGACAGGCCCTGGAGGCAAACATCTGCCTGACCCGGGAAGGCCGGCACATGACACCGGGGCTGTCGCTCAGCATGAAGATCAGTTCATCTATGTCCTGGGGTCCAAAGGTCCAGCTTTTACTAGTTGGCAAGGAAATCAATTTAGCTCTTTCAGTGACCGGCGCTAAAAGAAGAAAATTTGGAGAAAAAGCAGTCATTTGAAAAATCCATTTCATTTGGGTGCTATTTGTAAGGAACATCTGAAAAAGAGAGCAGAAGCAAAACTTTTGGGGGGAAGCATGTTCATCTCTTATAAAATACGCTGAAGTGTATGACCTCAAAGATAGTTCTCGGGCTTCCCTGGTGGTGCAGTGGTTAAGAATCCGCCTGCCAATTCATGGGACACTGGTTCGAGCCCTGGTCCGGGAAGATCCCACATGCCGCGGAACAGCTAAGCCTGTGCGCCACAACTACTGAGCCTGCGCTCTAGAGCCCGAGAGTTACAACTACTGAAGCCCACACACCTGGAGCCCGTGCTCCGCAACAAGAGAAGCCACCGCAATGAGAAGCCCGCGCGCCGCAACTGGAGAAAGCCCGCATGCAGCAACGAAGACCCAACACAGCCAAAAATAAATAAATAAGGTAAATAAATTTATCAAAAAAAAAAAAAAGATCGTTCTCAGCTCTAAAAGGACACAGTTCTACAGTCCTAAGTAATAACTTACCGTCTTCATCGATAACAAAGTCAAAGCCATTCTTTCTGAATATTTCCAGATTTTCTATTAGAATTGCTTCATTGACAGCCGTTAAATTGAGAGTCTGAGGTCTGAAAAACAGAGACCCAAACTAGACCTTGAAGTCAAACATTTGGCTCTAAAGCAGAAATGAAACTAAAACAACAATTCTGCGATTCTTTGAATTCATTTCAAAAAGCAACACAAATAACATGCTTCCAGCTATGAGCCTCTCCTGTCACAAAACTCTGAGCATTTCCTTTTAATTTTTTTTTAAGTTCTTTTTAGAAGTTAGAGTTAACTCCAAAAGTACTCTGCCTTTCCTCAATCTGCCATACCACCCCAATGACTGTCTTTTTTTTAATTCTCTTCTCCAAGATAACGATATGACCTAAAAATGCTATTTTTCCTCCTCACAATAAAGACAATTTGAAAAGTTGGGTTCGATCACTACAGACATTTGAAAACAGAAGAAACAGCATCTGTTTTGCTATCCTGCTCCTTCTGCTTGCATTCTTTTTTTTTAAAGATTTTTTTTTTTTTGATGTGGACCATTTTTAAAGTCTTTATTGAATTTGTTACAATACTGCTTTTGTTGTATGTTTTGGTTTTTTGGCCCCAAGGCATGTGGGATCTTAGCTGCAGGGATTGAGCCCACACTCCCTGCACTGGAAGGCGAAGTCTTGACCACTAGACTGCCAGGGAAGTCCCCCCTGCCTGCATTCTTTATTCATCCATCTCTCCTCTTGGATTTACTGAGTGCTTAGTAAGACAGACACTGCTAAAGGCAGGAGATACAAAGGTGAGCAAACACAGACCCGTTCTCGTTCTCTGCTCTCATGAAACAAACAGTGTAGTGGGGAAAAAAAGACATTGATCAAACAGTCAAACAAACAAATTGTAATTATAAACTACACTGAGAATCAGGAAGAAGAGATACCCAGGGCCATAGGAGCAAAGAGCATGTGAGACTTGGCCTGGAGAGAGAGGGCGTCAGGGAAGGCTTCTCTGAGGAAGTGACCTTTGAGCTGAGATCTGGGGCTGAGTGGCAATTATCAGGTGATGGGGGTGAGGGGTGGGTGCAGGGGCAAGTATTCTAGGCAGAGACAACAGTCTGTAAAAAGGCCCTAGGATGGACCACGGATGTTCCCAGGGCCACACACAAAGATCTGCTTCATTCTGCTTAATGGCTCTGTAGGAATTCATCAGGCCTGTCAAGGGAAAAGGAAGGATGGCCAGAGTATAGAGAACGGGAGAAGAGGGCGTAGGAACAGCTGAAGAGGTCATCAGGGCCGAACTATGCAGGGCCAGTAGGAAAGGATGCAGTCGTGGTCTTTATCCTTTCATCCTGAAGTGTGATCCACGTGGGACCCACAGTGGCCTGTGATTATCCAGGTCAACTTGAAATGCCACAAATGAGACCGTACTTACACCAAATGGCTAAAAAATAAACGACCTCTGTAACAGGGGCAGGAATAGCTCAGTATTATACAGTGGTTCATTCAATGTCTTTACTATTACTACTTACTCCTACTGAAAATAAATATAATTAAGCCATTCTGCAGGACACAGGGTACTCAGCAAATAAACTAGGTATGTTTTCCAGCTGAGCGGCTGTTTTAGTGGTAACTTCATGCTGGGATCTGCTGCCGTCGGGATCTGAGTTAATTACGTAGTTTAATTTCCCAAATGAAAATCCAAGACCTCTCCTTCTGACTTCGCTTAAGAAAAGACTTCTGGTTTACATGCTACACCATCACACCGCCTTGTAAAATGGTCAGCGTAAAACATTCAATTTGGCAAAAGAGAGATAAATACCAAATTCTGCAGTGACTAATCACTGGTATCGCTCTACCATAGCTGAGGACAGACACACAGGCACTGCTGACCTTCTGAACGCGTGAATTCCATGTACTCTAAGTAGATATACTCTGTACTATAAATTGCTCTTCATCAAAAGGATTTTCTGGCCAACCAGTGATGAGCATTTTTGAACAGCTCAAAAGAACTTTAAGTATCTTTTGATACTGAAAGAATCCATTAGCTGTGTGGCCTTGGGCAAGTTATTAAACGTCTCTCAGTTTTATCACCTGTGAGATGTTGGTGGTAATACACAGTAACTACTTCAAACGTTTGTGAGGATTAAATATAAATTGCTTCAACAGCACCTGCCACCAAATAAGCACTCCCTAAATGGCAGGTTTGACTATTATTACGCAAAAAGTATAAAAATCTGCTGTAAGGATACGTAGAGCCAAAAAATACAGATAGATAGATAGATAGGTATAGATAGGTTTAGACAGAGATAAAGATAGACACACTTATAGCTAAGAGATCTTAAATTTGGGGGATGAAACAACACTGGAAATTCTGAACACTGAAATGAACTTACGCTATAAGCCTTTGACCCTGGAGAACAGTGTGCTGCTGAAGCATCTCGAAGTTGTATTTCTCATCCGTGGCATGCTGGTCCACTATGAAGATATCTGCATTCAGTTTGGTGATGATAAATCCCAAGTTAAACTGACCAATGATTTCCATTTCTGCAAACATCGTTTTGCTGCATGTAGAAAATGTTAATTAGAAGACATTTTAATTTCTTTTTTTGTCTGCGCTGCACGGCTTGTGGGGTCTTAGTTCCCTAACCAGGGATTGAACCTGCACCCTTGGCAATGAAAGCACGGAGTCCTAACCGCTGGGCTGCCAGGGAATTCCCATTTTAGAAGACATTTTAAAAGATTGCTTATAAAACACTAATAAAAAAGTACAAAAACATAAAATAGACAAAGTCCCTAAAAATCCCACTTTCTAAGGATAACATTATTCATTCCTCCAACTCTCCAGGTGACATTAGTTACTACTATTAATGACTTGGTCCATATCCTTCCAGACCTTTGACTATACACTGTTTAAAAAAAAAAAAACAAAAATGGGGCTTCCCTGGTGGCGCAGTGGTTGAGAGTCCACCTGCAGATGCAGGGGACACGGGTTCGTGCCCCGGTCCGGGAAGATCCCACATGCCGCGGAGAGGCTGGGCCCGTGAGCCATGGCCGCTGAGCCTGCGCGTCCGGAGCCTGTGCTCTGCAACGGGAGAGGCCACAACAGTGAGAGGCCCACGTACCGCAAAAAAACAAAACAAAAAATGGAATCAATTCTTCATACCGTTTCACTCTCATCACTTAACAATGAATCTCAAATATTTTTTCAGACCCATAGAGACCTACTTCATTCTTTTTAATGTCCATGTAGGAATTCATTATGTGGACGTACCAATTTGTCTGACAAATTCTCTACTAAAGGACACTTCAGTTGTATCCATTTTAAGAAACACAAACAAAGGCGCAACATCCCTCTACACAGATCTTCTCTACTGTGCATGTATCTGTATGATAAATCCCTAGATGTGTTATTATATATGTACACTTTACTTTGATAGGAGATCTATAAAAGTTTACACTCCCACCAATATGTACAGTTGTCCCTGGGTATATGCAGGTGATTGGTTCCAGGACCCCCAGGATACAAAAATGCACAGATGCTCACGTCCCTTACATAAAATGGCACAGTACTTGCATATAACCTATGCACATCCTTCCCATATACTTTAAATCATCTCTAGATTACTCATAATACCTACTACAATGTCAATGCTATGTAAAATAGTTGCCAGCACGCAGCAAATTCAAGTTTTGCTTTTTGGAACTTTCTGGAATTTTTAAAAATTTTCGATCTGCAGTTGCAGAACCGGCAGATACGGAGGGCTACCTGTATACGAGTACCTTTTTGTCAGTAGTGGATATCGATCCTTCTGATGGGGAGCACCCCCCACCCCCTGCCCACCCCAGGCAGAGCTTCAGACTTTGTTGGAACAGGCGTGGCTGCATTTCATTCATTTATGAATGAAAATAAGTTGGTTGGAGTAGCAGAGTGAGCACTGCTGGGCCTCCTGCCTGCTGCCAGTGGCTGCCTTGTAGGAGGAAAAGACAAGGGCATCACAGGAGCAAAAGAGAAGCCGCGGCTCCTGCTGTCTTGCAGTGTCCCTCCAGCGCCCCCTGCTGATCAAGTCTAACAGTGCACCAGGAGAAACGCTTACATGGTTCAGCCTCCAGGACTGCAAAGCAGGGCAGAGTGGATTTGGAACTGAGAGGCAATAAACTGGTAATTGGCACAAATACCAACTCCCTGGCTCTGGTTGCTCTTCCAGGAACCGCCTGAGTCTGCTCCGGTTCCCCAGGCAGATTGCCCATGGGAAGAACCTGTGCCGGCCTGAAGACCCAGGTCTTCTGTGTCTTCGGCAGGTGTATCTCCCACCATAAACTAAAACCTAGCATCTGGCTTAAAGAAACAAAGTTTTACAGCTTGGTATGTTTAGTTATAATTCAAAATGCAGAAACAGGAGCTGGTAAACACAACCTCAGTATCTTCACTGCTGCTCAATACTTTTTCCTGTGCTTCTCAGGAAAAAGTCAACCTCGTCAGACCAATAGCTCAGAAGTACAGCCAATCCAACAGCTGTGCCCTGAAAGCCAGAAGCCAATGCCAGGCCCTTGTGCATCAGCTTCTCAATGTGACCTTCTGGGGTACTTGTCAAAAATGCGGATTCCTGGGCTCCACACCCAAGATCCACCAGATCTAAGGCAGAAACACTGGAATCTGGCCATACATAGGTCCTGCTTGTTTAACAAGCTCTCCAAGTGAATCTCAGGCATACCAACGTTCAAAAACCATGGTAACAGGTGATCAATACATGTTTGCAAACTTAATTAAAACCTCTATTTAAAAATATTTAAGGAACCTGGCTCTCTTCACTGGCTCCCTCTGAGTTCACAACCAGAGAGGTTCGTTTCCATTAATTACACACCTTTTAAAGAAATAAACGTTCCCGAAAACCCTTCTCCCTGTAAGCTAGGCACTATGAATAACAAAGAAATTATATAATACTCGGTGAAGAATTTACAACTGAAATTAGGCAAAGCCTGTGTGGTCCAGGCTAAAAGTACTATAAAAATGCAACGTACTTGCTGAGTTGCACTGTGCACAGGACACAGCACATTTCAGTAACTGGTGACACAAAACAAAGACAAAATTTTAAAAATAAAAACTATTTCAAAAGAATTCAACATTTTTAAGAGTCACAATGTTGGGCATGACTACTGTCAAGAAAGTGCTGGTGACCAGTGTTTGCTATTATCTGTATTGTGAAGATTTTTCTTTAAATTGACTTTTTTACTTAGCCTTATCTGATGCAATCTTCTTGAAATCATAGCTTTGATAATGTGATAATTTTTCCTCATACATGTTAAAATGCAAAGATGGGAAATAGCAATGTTCCCCAAAGCTGCCCTGAATTCAATGCAGGGAGAAGTCACCACGGGCTGAAAACCTCCAGGAAAAGGAATAAAATTGAGGTCAAGAAGGCCTTGATTGATTTGGACCCGATGGAAAAGATGTGCAGAGAAAATCTAAGAAAAAAAATTCCTGTAAGATTTCAGGCTGCAGAACTGCCTGGTGAAAGAGTTCTTTAAAGAAAATTAATGTGATGGATGTGAGAGGCAAGGAAAAGGAGCTGGTGAGTGGAAAAAGCGTTACCTTATCTCTTTTCTTAGTTCATCTTCTGCTGCTTGATTTTCTCCAGGGCAAATCTTTGCCCGAAACTTCCTATAATTTTGTCCACCTTCTTGTTGCTGTTCTTGCTGACATAACTGCTTTATTCGTTTGGCTAAAGAGCTCATAGAAAAGTCAAGGGGCACTATTTTCTTGTTAATTTCAACAGCTACATCCACCTCGCACGCTGAAGCGTTCTGAGTTTTCATGGACTCTGGAAGGACATCGGGATTTAAAGGAACCCCTTCTTTTTTAAAACGCTTTGCGTTTGGGGATGAGAGATGAGTAGACTGCAGCAAAACTCGAGGTCGGGAGCCGCTTTCTTCGTGGTCTAAGTGGCAATTCGTGCCCAAAAGACGATGGTCAGTTTCAGGTAACTTCTCCAAAGACTCCACATTTTCTTGCGAAAACCCATCTTTGGGGGAGCTTGCCACATGGTCACTGCTGGGCTGGCTGCCCGTTTTTGGGGTGCTGGACCCCTCCTCAGAGCCGGCAGATGCGCTGCTGTGCCCCCAGCCCTCCTCCGTGTCCACTCTGCCCATCGGGTCACAGGGCCCCTGGGTGGAAGTCACCCCTTCCTCCCGAGGTTCAGAGATGTGATTCCAGGAGCAGAGGGGCCCTGAAGCGCTAGGAAATGGGGTGCTGCTTCTCTGTCGTGGAGAAATCCGTCTTGGGGCGGTGGCCTTCGGACCCCGAGACTTGTCCTCCACTGCGTGACGAAGGGAAAAGGCCTCTCTCAGTCTGGAAATGGTCGCTGCCCTTTTCTCTTCCCCGCGAGTCCTTAACGGGGCGGGATCATCCTGCTTTCCTGGCACGGGCTTCTCCACCTCTGCCGAATGCCTTTTTATTAAGTGACCTAAGCAGATGTGAACAGAGAAGGGCATCAGGCGCTGCGCGGAAATAGACTAAGGGGATACTTATACGTGAACAGGCACACTTCACAAAAGAGGAGCTCCGAATGGCTGATCCAATGTGTGAACACAGCTCTACATGAACCATAAAGGAGACATGAATTAAAACCACAATGTGATGCCACTATATACTCATCAGAACAGTTAAAATTTTGTTAAAAAATGTTTACAAGGCTGAGGATCAAATGGATGCTTCAATACTGCTGGTGGTGTTGAAATTGGTACAACTGCTTTGTAAAACTCTCTGAGAACATCTAATCTGAACATGCACACCTGTGACCCCACACTGCTATCCTACCAGAAATGTCTACCTGTGCTGGCCTAAACCATGGATGGGGATATTTTTGACAGCTATATTCATGGCAGCCCAATCCTGGAAACAACCCAGTTGTCCACAAATAAGTCGTGGTATTTAAATACAACAGAATACTATACAGCAACGAGAATGAATAAATGAATTGTCACACAGGACTTGGATGAATCTCACATACAAAATATTGAGAGAGAAACCAACGATGGAAAAATGTAAATACTGGACGCCTTCAAGTTAAAAACAGATAAAACGAATCCATGGTGTTAGACGTCAGGAAAAGAGTTCCCACTGGGGGTTAGTGTCTGAAAAGGGGTACAAGGGTGGTTCTGCGGGTGCTATTCCTGATCTCAGGGCTGATGCACTCACGACACATTTGCTTCTGTGTGGATGCTATACTTCGATGAAAGGGCTAAGAAGAGGACGTCGATTTGACTGTGCCTCAAGATGCAGAGATAAGTTGAGCAGTTTCTCTGTATGGGGTGGCCTCTCTGACCACACACGTGCGCACGCATGTGTGTGTGTGCGTGCGTGCACGTGTACACTCAGAGCTGCCACCTCCGGCCCATTCCACAAAGATGTGATGCTCCCTACCATCCTCCACCCCATCCCCCCCGCCCATGAGCGCGCATGCAGCCATACTATCCCATGCAGAGTGGGCGGCAGAGATGTGAGGTCAGTAACTCGGCCGCACTCATGGCAGTGGTCCTGTGCGCCTCTCCCACCACCCAACAGCCCCGCCCCACAATTAGCAGCTTGTGTCCCCACCATACTCTCCGACTGTCACAACTGCCGACCGTGACACTTGATGAGAGCGCACCTCACTATCTTCCAAATCAGCCTCTCCACCCCCCCACCCCCAGGGGTGTTAGGAAAAGTGAGGACAGAGCCACTCTGGGTCCCACGCCTCCTCTTAACCCCTGGCTTATGGCTCCTGGTACCCGCGGGTTACGAAGCCTCATCCCAGAACGACTTCCTCCCATTGTCACCTGAGCTTTCCACCAAACGTATTTTCAGCTTCCTGAGCTGCTCTCTGGTCTTTTCCCCCCGCCGGAGTACACAGTGATTGGGACCCGCCACCTCCGTCTCTACACAAACAGACGTGGAGCTCGGGGGCAGGTTAGCCTAGAGAAGGGTATCCACCCCAAGGAGCGGATCTAGCTGTCAGAAGGGGTAGCCAGCTCCTGCCTCTGCTACGGAAGGCTGCTGGGGCTCAGCTGTGGACTCCTCCCCACAAGGTGCCCCAGATGCACTTAGTTTGGATGCAAGAGAATAAAACCAACTATTTAAACGAAAGGCTGCTCATTCAGGACCAGGAAGTAAAACAATGATTGTGCATATTTTTACAGAGGTCAAACCAGCTTTGGGCCAAGTCTCATCTCAACATGCCACTCAGTGATTAATGCACAGGGGGGACGTGAGGGAAAACGGCAGAGTAAGGGCCCCCCCAAATTCCCTACTCCATAAAAGATAGGAGAAAACGGGTAAAAATGGTCAGAATCAACTTCTTCAGAGCTCTGGAAATTAACAAAAGGCTTGCCACGATCGGGGAGTGTTTTTGTTTGTTTGGTTTTTGGTTTTGGCCACGCCGCTTGCCTTGCAGAATCTCAGTTCCCCACGCAGGGATTGAACCCAGGCCCTGGCAGTTTAAGTGCTGAGTCCTAACCAGTGGACTGCCAGGGAATTCCAATGGGGGCGTGTTTATTGAAAGGAGAATGGGTGAGTCTTGGTAAGAATGTATCCCTGGGTGATAACGGAGGTGGCTTGCATCCGTTTTAATCCAGATTACCTTAAATCTGCAGCTACATACTTTCTAGGGTGACACGTCTTCTCTGACAGCCAGATCCACTACCCCCTCTGACAGCCAGATCCTCTCTGACAGCCAGATCCACTACCCCCTCTGACAGCCAGATCCACTTCTTGGGGCAGATACTCCTCTAGACCAGCCTGCCCCCTATCTCCATGTCTATTTGTGTACTGTGCAGAGATGGAGGTGGTAGGTACCCATCAAAATCTGACAGATTTTGTTTCATACCAAAAAAAACTTTGCCTCCGAAAGAATAAGGAAAGTATCACAACAGCTACAAGTTTTAGAAGCTGTTTATACACGTGTGTTTTTCTTACCTTCGACGTCAAACAGCGGCTGCTGACTGACGTTGAGTTTGTTAACATCACTATCGAACATTCCTATCAAAGACGTCTTTAAAACTGCCAACAAAAGCTTCTCCTCCTGTAGTAAAATTTGCCTTTTATCTGGAGTAACGTTGATGTCGACACATTCTAAAGCAAAACAGAAAAGATGCCAATTGTGTTTAAGTTCACGTTTAACAAGAGAGATTTCCCCATCGACTATTTTATTCACTTGCACTTGCCAAAAGCCATGTCCAGATTCATATTCATACTATAAAACTAGCCCTTTCAAATAAACAAGGAAAAGATGAATAATTTTTTAAACAGATGAAATATGCAAGCATTTGAGTAGGTAAATTGCAAAAGAAAAAAAGCAAATAAACCCATGAAAAGGTACGATAAAATTGCAAACTAAAATGTCATTTTTATCATCTATTGAATCTGGTTAAAAATTATAATACCTAGTACATTGTTGGTAGGTGTGTAAATCGGTATAACAGGATCCCATTCACTGACCCAATGATTCTACTTCTAGAAATTTATCTTAAAGAAATAATCAAAAATATAGGTAATGATTTATCTGTAAGAACAGTATTTAAATTTCTAAAAACTGAAAACAACTAAAATAGGCACAAACATAAAAGTTTACAATCAAGATATATCCACACATTGAAATACAATACAGCGAATAAAATCATGTTTCTGAATAAACTTTAATGACATGGAAGAGAAAATGTTCACATCTAAGGATAAAGAGCACAAAATTACCCAAAATTATTTTCTCACTCCAAAAAATATGGATATATCATTATATATATATATTTTTAAGGTGTGCACATATATATTTCTAAGCACCTAAAAAAATATTGGATAACAATAAACCATAATATTAGCAATCAGAAGAAAAGTATCTACATGAAATGAGTTATTTTCAAAATCAGGGAGAACATTTAGTCTACTTTCTCCCTCGGCTGACATGAAAAAGTCACATTTTCCGAACAATACAATTAATGTAGTTTCAAGTAGAAAGCAGGAGATATATATTCTGTATAAAAAATAAAAGTCTAAAAAGATTTTTTTTAATTAAAAAAATTTTTTAAGTCTATAAAAATATATATCACCATTAATTGTTGCTATAAAAGTCTCTTTCTGGTCATATCAGAGCTTTATAATCTCATTTTATTCTTTTAGGAGTAAGTCACCAGGGACTTCCCTGGTGGCGCAGTGGTTAAGAATCCACCTGCCAATGCAGGGGACACGGTTCGATCCCTGGTCCGGGAAGATCCCACATGCCATGGAGCAACTAAGCCCATGTGCCACAACTACTGAGCCTGCGCTCTAGAGACCATGAGCCACAACTATGAGCTCGTGCGCCTAGAGCCCGTGCTCCTAGAGCCCGTGCTCCACAACAAGAGAAGCCACCACAGTGAGAAGCCCGCGCACCGCAACGAACTGCAGCCTTCGCTCGCCGCAACGAGAGAAAGCCCATGTGCAGCCTGAAAAAAAAAAAAAGGAGTAAGTCACCAATTTTACTGAAATGTCAGTGGAACTTACCCATATCAACAGAAATGTTAAGAACAACAAATGGATACTGATGCCGGTTATACATGTGATAGACCTCATTCACAAGTCTGGAAACCTATACAAAAAACAAAGATTAGAAAAGAATAAATGTTTCCTTCCCCCAGTTTCTAATAACATGCTACTCTAACCAACTGTTAAAAGGATACATTTGGAACAGCTTTCTTGAGGTATAATTGGCCTAAAACAAACTGCACTTAAAGTATACAATTTGATAAATTCTGACATATATAAACACCCACGAACCCATCCCCACAATTGAGATAATGAAGATATCCATCACCCAAAAAAAGTCTCCTCTTTCCCCTCAAAGGGGTATCTTTAATCATAGATTCATAAAACTGAATCTTTTTCCATACTCAAGATGCTCTTAAAGAAATGTCAATAAAATGAGGTGCGGTTTAAATGCTCATAAAACATTCAAATGTACACAGAAATGTATTTATATGACTTTATAATGAGATTATTAAATGGCATTAGGGATAAGCCATAAAATCACACCAGTTACAATATAGGTTAAAAATTTAGAAGCTGAGGGACTTCCCTGGTGGCCCAGTGGTTAAGATTCTGTGCTCCCAATGCAGGGGGCACGGGTTAGATCCCTGGGTGGGGAACTAAGATCCCGCATGCTGCATGGCACAGCCACAGAAATAAAACTGCTACGCTCTATACGCTAAAAAATATTTTTAAAAAAAAAGAAAAGAAAAATAATAGAAGCTGAACCATATCTGGCTGATAGAAGTAATTTGGGGGAATCCCCTGGTGGTCCAGTGATTAAGACTTGGCACTTTCACTGCTAGGTATAATGTTGCTGAAGATGCAAAGTCAAAACTGACCACTAAAAGTGCTATAATCATATCAAGATGATCAGTTTAAGTTTGAGGCAGAAGTAATCTGGGCCCTTATTTTCCTGGAAAATGGACAGAACAAAGAGAAAATACAAAAGCATATGCACGTGTGTCAGTCTATACCAAATAGTCTAGATAATGGTGAATGTTTCAAAGTGTTTACTTTCTTCTAATAGTGATAATTTTTACGATAATAAATATATTGGTTATCAATATGTGTCAATATGTATGCACGTGCACATATATATAATTGAAACCACTGTATGGTAGGTGTTTTTAAATGCCTAAAATAAGACGATTTATAGATAACCAACAAAGGATCCACTGTAGAGCACAGGTAACTGTACTCAATATTCTGTAATAACCAAAATTGGAAAAGAATTTGAAAAAGAATAGACACATGTGTACGTATAACTGAAGCACTTTGCTGTACACCTAAAATTAACACAACATTGTAAATCAACTATACCCCAATATAAAATAAAAATTTTTTTAAAAAAGAAATTAACAGCGAGACATTTTAAAGATATTTTTTAAAATATTTTAAAATGACAATATAGCATTGTCTGTTAAAATAATATCAATATATTTGCATAAAAACATGTTTTTAGAATAAAGTTGATTAGAAGAATGAAAAAAAATAATGCTTCTGAGTCAAAGTCCCAAGTTCCATGTAAATTGCCTGTGTCAGAAAATGTTATTTAATAAAACAATAAAATTAAAACTAAACGCAAAAAGAAAAAACTAATCCCCCCATACTTTGAAATACCTTTGCTGGGTCACAAGGCCGCCGATTGATGAAGAAAAACTGTCTGTCCGTTGAACTTCTTCCCGCGCCGTGAGCACAGTGAGAAATAAAACCTGAGATACTGTTCAATGTTAATGGCATTAGGGCAGGATTCCAGAGCAGAAAGGATGAGACACACACCAAACGGCACATTCTCAAAGTGAAAAATAAAAACATAACCCCTGGTGATGAGCTGACAAGTATTAACATTTCGGGTAACGTGTATCTGTGCTCCGTTCTGGTGAATCATTAAGGAACGCAGACCCTCTGGAATGTTCCAAAGCTCCCATCACTGACAAATCCTCCATGGGCAACCCAGCGGGTTCAAAACTGATTCGTTTCAGCTCTCACTTTCCCTATTAAATCCCTGGCCTCCACACAAGGAGTGGGTCTCACCCCACACTCACATTCTAGAACCTTCGTGCAGTCCCCACCAAGCTGTCCAGGGAGCCCACGGACCTGTGTCCAGGCTCTTTGCCCACATTCCCCACCTTTTCAAAATCTGTTCTCTTGGGATTTCCCTGGAGGTCCAGTGGCTAAGACTCCGCACTTCCAGTGCAGGAGGCGCAGGTTCAATCCCTAGTCGGGAAACTAAGAACCGTATGGTGTGGCCAAAAAAATAAATATAAAACATAAAATCTGTTCTCAGTTAGCAAACTTCTATCTCCTATGGCGTTGGTTAAGGGCTTCACCTGAGATTTACCCCAGGGATATTTGAGTTTCCATAAGAATGATACCTTAGCATAAAAAATGAATCCCCGGGCTTCCCTGGTGGCGCAGTGGTTGAGAGTCCGCCTGCTGATGGAGGGGACGCGGGTTCGTGCCCCGGTCCGGTCCGGGAAGATCCCACATGCCGCGGAGCGGCTGGGCCCGTGAGCCATGGCCGCTGAGCCTGCGCGTCCGGAGCCTGTGCTCCGCACGGGAGAGGCCACAACAGTGAGAAGCCCGCGTACCGCAAAAAAAAAAAAAAAGAATCCCCATCTTTAATTTCAGGGATAAGCCAAAGGCAAGTGGAGGGAGGGTAAGCAATATGGGCCCAATTCTGCTTATGGAAAAATGTCTATTTTTCTTCCACTAAAAGTAATGATGCTGGATTGGATTCTGGGTAAGGCATGAGTTAAAGGAAAAGCGCCTCTATCCCTCTATGCCAGGCCCTGACAAAGTGAAACATTATACATAATTTAAGAGTTATTCTAATTGTTCACTAAACAGAGCCTCTTCTACAAACACTAATTTAATAAGAAACCCCCTAAAATGCACCAGTTACCCAGAATATTGCTTACATTAAGAACCTGACTCCTCCATATAAATCCTCTTTATCAGCAATAATACTGCCTACAGTTTATAATGGACATAAGAAACTATAAGCTTTAAAATCACAATCTTTAAAAACAAAACCGAAGAAAAAAAAAAAAAAACTCAAAAAAATTGTTTGATCGTAATTTTCCTGGCACCAATTAACTTACCAAAACAGGTTATGCAGAGCCTGGGAAGAGCTCAGCCCGTATTCTTCACGGACAGTGTCACTAGGGGGCAGCTGCACAAAAGGGATGAGGCTTTGCAACTGAAAGAAATCAAGGTTTACAGTTATTTCCTAATAAAGCAAGAACCGGCCTGACTTCAGAAAGGAAGATATAACGAAGGTTTTGTGTGTTTTGCTTCCTAGCCAAGCTATCCACATTGAGAGGACAAAGAATCTCAATAGCTGCATTTTGCAGTTCTATAATAAATATTTTTGATTTATTAGCAAGATGAAACACTTGTGCTCCTACTTATCCATAAACAATACATTGGCCACAATATTTTTTTTTCAAGGAGAGAGTAAAAGAATTATTTTAAAACTTGCAGCTCCTAACATTAATTTTTGTGATAGGGACGTAGTTTTAAAAAAAATCAATTCTTAGAATTTATTCTTTATGCTATCGGAAAGGACCGTAGAAACCTGCCATAATCACTGGAGCAATAAAGTGTTTTTAAACAACTGGCCACCCAGTTTTTTGTTTTAGAATGATTATTTTCATTGCATGGTGGTGGATGGATAAGAGTGAGCTTCGGTCTAGAGGCTAGGAGATCAGTGAAAAGACTGCCGGAGAGCTCCAGGTGAGAGATTTGAGCACCTGAATCAAGAAAAAAAACCAAAAAAACAGGCCACCACTACCTGTTTCTGCCCAAATACAGATCCGATATTTTCCTTCATGCTGGAGCCTCCACTGGTACACACCACAGGCTGCCTCTTACCCTGTCCAACCTGATTGGTGCAACTTACACGGACACCCGCTGAAATGATACAGTAGGCGTGTAAGACCTGGACCATTTTGGAGAACTCCTGTTTAAAGAACACAAACGCAAGGACTCAATGTTACTTCAATCTTACAAGAAGCGCATGATTCAAGTTATACAGTCAATTCAGGGTTCTCATATCATCTCACAAATAAGGCAAATTATTCCTGACAGAATGATCCGTGAGTTGAATCTCCCTACGTGGTATCAAAGGGAAATCAGAGGAGAAGGTTCTTGACCACACTTCCCTCATTTCCAAAGTGTCCAGGCCTTCTGCTCTAAAAATCGAGACGTATGTTCCCTTTGACCTTGAAATCCCTCCTCTGGAAATTTATCCTTGTAGAAAGACTCGCATAAACAATCAAAGATCTATCATGAAAGGGCTTCCCTGGTGGCACAGTCGTTAAGAATCCGCCTGCCAATACAGGGCACACCGGTTTGAGACGTGGTCCAGGAAGATCCCACATGCCACAGAGCAACTAACCCCGTGTGCCACAACTACTGAGCCTGTGCTCTAGAGCCCGTGAGCCACAACTACTGAGCACGCGTGCCTAGAGCCCGTGTGCCTAGAGCCTGAGCTCTGCAACAAGAGAAGCCACCGCAGTAGGAAGCCCGCACACTGCAACGAAGAGTCGTAGCCCCTGCTCACCACAACTAGAGAAAAGCCTGCACGCAGCAACGAAGACCCAACATAGCCAAGCATAAAAATAATAAATTAAAAAAAATTTTTTTAAAGATATATTATGAAAATGTTCATTGAAACAATCTGTAATTGTGAAAAATTGTAAACAACCTAAGCAACCATCAACCAGGGACTAATTAATTACAGTATATCCACATAATGGTGCCATGATAAAAAATAAGGTAGTTACCAATCGACCAAAAAAAGGTATCTACAAAATACTATATTAAAAAGTCAAGGTATAGAACAGTATATATAATATGATCCCAATTGTTTAAAAAAAAATAGAAACATATGCATAAAGATTGTACATACATGTATGCATTTAAAGTCTAAGGGATATAGGGACTTCCCTGGGGGTCCAGTGGTTAAGACTCCGCACTCCCAATGCAGGGGGCCCGGGTTCGATCCCAGGTCAGGGAACTAGATCCCACATGCATGCCGCAACTAAGAGTTTGTATGCTGCAACTAAAGACCCTGCACACCGCAACTAAAGATCCCGTACGCTGCAACAAAGACCCAGAGCAGCCAAATAAATAAATAATAAATAAATAATAAAAATTAAACAATTAAAAAATAAAGTCTAAGGTATATAAACCAAACTCTGGGAGATAGGCAGAGACAATACCAACTTTCTACTGCACACAATTCCATGTGACTTAAATGTTTAATATTCTATGTCACTTGATTTCATTTTTTAAATATTTATCTTGAAAAATTTTCCAAGATTTATAAATACATGAAACTAAAAGGAGTCTGGAAAGACACACCAAACTGTTAACAATGGTCATCTCTGGCAAGCACAAGTTCTTTATGCCTATATTTCCTGAGACACCAATTTTTTTTACCATAAGATACAAAATAATAATAATTTTCTCTGTACAAAAAATTTTTAATATTTAAATTAAAAAACATTTTTAAAGTTTCCTGTATTTTTCCAAAATTAATAAAGTTATAACTAGCACAAATTGCTTTAAAGGTAAAGGAAGTTTTTAGCAGCATATGTTTAAGTAACGTTTTTGATTATAAAGAATATAGGTACAAAACAGAAAGGTAGAAGGAAGATGGCAAAAAAGCATAAGTAATCGCACAGCCAAGAATAACCACTGGTAGCATTCATGCGTCTACTCTCCCAGGCTTTTTTCTATGCATATTTTGGCCAGTTGCTTTGTTTTTACAAAACTATAATCATACACACACACACACACACACACACACACACGTATGATTATATGTGTATATCTATATATATATGATTACGTATATACACATGCACGTATACACATATATAGACAACTTATAACTGCTTTTTAAACACAATTATATAATATTTATCTTTTTCATTTTCATTCCAATTCATAAAACTTGTAATGATTCACTTCTCAGGGAGCCAAGAAAAATGACCTTATTAAAAATAAAGATAGAATCAAAAAATAATGCTTGTCTTAAAAGACTCATTTCCCATATTAGAAGACCTCATAAACACAATTTGATGATTCTTTTCAAGAAAAGAAAAGAGCGGCTTCCCTGGTGGTGCAGTGGTTAACAATCCACCTGCCAATGGAGGGGACACAGGTTCGAGCCCTGGTCCGGGAAGATCCCACATGCCATGCAGCAACTAAGCCCGGGCACCACAACTACTGAGCCTGTGCTCTAGAGCCAGTGTGCCACAACTACTGAAGCCCTCACACCTAGAGACCGTGCTCTGCAACAAGAGAAACTACTGCAATGAGAAGTCCACTCACTGCAATGAAGAGTAGCCCCCGCTCGCCGCAACTAAAGAAAGCCCATGTGCAGCAACAAAGACGCAACGCAGCCAAAAAAATAAATAGATAGATAAATAAAATAAACAGATTTATTAAAAAAAAGAAAAGGGTTAAATCAACCAAAAGTTAGGTCTTTGAGGGGAAGAAGCAAGCTAAGCACTTCTCCAAAAATCAAGGGAAGAGAATGAACGCGAGTGCAAACCACCCTGAGCGATCTTGGACTACATTTGGGCATCACACTCTCTAGGCTCTTGGATTCTGAATTTACCGTACCTTTCTTTTTTTAATTAATTAATTTACTTATTAATTTATCTACTTTTTGTCTGCACTGGGTCTTTGTTGCTGCGCGCAGGCTTTCTCTAGTTGCAGCGAGCAGGGGCTACTCTTTGTTGCGGTGTGTGGGCTTCTCATTGCAGTGGCTTCTCTTGTTGCAGAGCATGGGCTCTAGGTGTGTGGGCTTCAGTAGTTGTGGCACGTGGGCTCAGTAGTTGTGGCTCGTGGGCTCTAGAGCACAGGCTAGTAGTTGTGGTGCATGGGCTTAGTTGCTCCGCAGCATGTGGGATCTTCCCGGACCAGGGCTCGAACCCCTCTGCCCTGCATTGGCAGGCGAACTCTCAACCACTGCACTACCAGGGAAGCCCTCTACCGTACCTTTTTAATATTCCTTTGAAACTCCTTATGGCGCACAGGTAGCGTATAAAATAACTGCTGCACGCTGACTGTCGTCCCTCTGGGTCGTGGGTAGGGGGTTTTCTGGAGGATTTTTCCATTGTGATCAAACACCAGTCGAGTCCCAACCTTCGCAGATGTGTGGCAGGTAGAAATAGTTACATCACTGTATGAAAAAGCCAGCAGAGCACAGTCAGCTAGAGACTCCCAGGTGCTGGTCATCACGTGCTCATTTTCTCACTTCTGTTCTCTCTAAACTCCTGGGTGACGATCCCTCCGAGATCATCAAGAGAGTTTAAATGGGTTTAAATGGGTGAGGAGTCATCATAAAATCCAAGGTTTGGCCCAATAGATAGTGAGAGAGTTCTGTAAATGTTTTGTTTTGATAAAAGCTTTGATACTTATTTTGGTTAAACTGCAAAATAAAAGATCTCAAAACTTACGTATTCACCAATAAAGATGTATTTCTCAGTTTGGCTCTAACAAAATCTTAGAAGCTGTGGTGTAATTAAATAAGTGCTTCAGCTAAATTTCTTCCTCAACATCAAAATAAATTAAAACCAAGAGCATATGGCATCTATAATGTATTATTTATACCTTACTTTTAAATTGAGAAGTTACTGCCTTAATAAGGGTGACAACTTTTTTACAATACTATTTGCTTCATTTCGTCCTTACATTTCAGAAGTATTACCGCTTAGGTTGGTAGTAAGATAAAACAGAATGCAGAAGTTAGTGGCTGAGACATTCAGATGGAAAAGTGTAAACAATAATGATTCTAATCATACTTCTTAATTTTCAGAGAGATTTTTATAAGGGGTCAAGTTAGTGGATAAAATTATTGCATCACCTCAGTGCACAGAGTGAGCTCAGAGCTTCCCCCCGAAAGCCAAAAGTTTCCACCTGAGTGAGGTCAGCAAACTCCTGAATCTTAGAAGTGTGATGCTTCAGAGCTGAAAGAGAGGTGGAGAGTTAAGGCCGAAGAGATCGCAAGTGATACAGCAATGATCACACACAATACCCACCCAAGTGACTGGTTTTAGAAAGCTGTTTTGTGTTTCCTAAGACAGTGTTACCCCAAATTCTCAGACATCTGGCCCAAATATTTTAAAATAGGATTTTAGCAAAATTCAACTTACTTAAGCCTTCGAAGTTGTCTTCTTCTACCCCGCATCCATTGTCTGAGACTTCAATGAGCTCCGCCCCATAGTCTTTAAGCCTGAGCTCTAGAAAGTTTAAAACCGTTGATTTCTCAAAACTGATCCATGCGAAAAGGCGAGTGACAGTATTCATAACTTACAAAATGCAACTTTGAGTCCTAACTATATTTATTTAAATGTACTACTGTCATTTTGTATATTTTATTTTTTAAAGGCCTTCTTGGCTATTTACTAGCCCAGATAAAATAGTTTTGTTTTTATTTTCTTTCTTTTTTCTTTCCTTCAAGAGGATAGTTTTAACACAGTCATTAAAGAGAACAAGTTCTGGAATCAGACTCCCTAGGATCATATTTTACCAGCTTTATAACCTCAAAAAAAAAGTAAATTCCTTGTGCCTTAATTTCCTCATTTGTAAAACGGAGATAATAATTATAACAATAATAATAATTCCAATCTCATATAGTTATTCTACAGATTAAATGAGGTAGCCCATCTGTATATTTCTTAGCACAATGCCTGCCTGGCACATAGTAAGAACACAATAAAAGTTAACCGCTATTATTATTATTACTACCTAGCTAAATACTAGGCACACAGTAAGTGCTAAATTTATGTTTAAAAAATAATAATTTCTCTGTATATCAATACCTGATTGCCTTATTACAGTAACAAACATTTCTTGAATAAAACAGCATAAACTGATTATTTCTTGTGGTTTAAAACTCTCCCAAACTTACCAATGTTAGTGGCACTGGCATCCACACTATTTTCTACCAACTCCTTCACAGCAGTGCTTAGACTAAGAACCACTTGCCCAGAACAAATCTGATGGACTGACTTCCGATCGATAGGTTTGATGGCCTTAGCAAGTTCTGAACTAAAGAAACAGGTTACAAGACAGCAAGGTGGTAATTATGCATTTTCATCCTGGTTTTAACTGTGGGAAATGATTCATCTCCGTTAATAGTTAATGCGTCTAATCCATTCATTATATTAACATATCCATTTATTATATTCACAAATATAAATGTTGGTCTACAATCCTTAAACATCTGTCAAAAAGTCTTCTGAATAGATACTTCAAATGAAACAGACATTTAAAATCTAATTAAACTGGGATCTACATGGAGGAGACACATCCCCCTAAAGCTATGGGTGAATAATCTTTTGCAACGATAGGATCTTCTTTCTTGAAAATTGAAAGCAATGTTTCCCACACAATCTGAAAAGCCAAAATTTTGCTGGGAAATCCAGTGTTCATGTCAAAATCAAAACCATCTCAGAAACTGGGTACCAGTTGGGTAACTATTCCTATGATTGCCTACAAATCCCCACTCCAAACCCAGGCTGCCAGCTCCTGCCTTAGCAGAGGCCCTCACAGTTCTGGCTGTACCTACCTTCAGAATCTTCCAACTGGTATGTCTCCATTTTCTCTCTACTTCAATTAATCTTCCATGCTACCACCAGAGTTACTTTAGAAATCACAAATCTGGTCAAATAATTTTTCTGCTTTAAGAACTTACTAGCAGACTTCCCTTGTGGTGTGGTGGTTAAGAATCCACCTGTCAATGCAGGAGACACGGGTTCGAGCCCTGGTCCAGGAAGATCCCACATGCTGCGCAGCAACTAAGCCCATGCGCCACAACTACTAAGCCTGCGCTCTAGAGCCCACGAGCCACAACTACTGAGCCCACATGCTCCAACTACTGAAGCCAACACGCCTAGAGCCCCTGCTCCGCAACAAGAAAAGCCATGAGAAGCCCGCATATAGCAACAAAGACCCAACGCAGCCAAAAAAAAAATTATTTAAAAAAGAATAAAACTTACTAGCATCCCACTGTCTGCTATATTAAGTTTCAAATCTAGTCACAATTGGACCCCAATCTACCTTATTTTCTCTCTCTCTCCAATCCTCCCATTGCCAATTCCCCTACATTCTCGTCACAGCAAACAACTGTTTCCTGAATATCACAAGCTCTATTAGACACTGCATCTTGCCCATACAGGTGTGTAGCCTCCTACTCCTCTGCCTGGCAAACTACCTCTCGTCTACATGCTCACTAATTTAGCAATTTGTAGTAAACGTTTTATTGATAACTTGGCTGTAACTGAACACAGGAGCATCCCTGGGAGGGAAATCTTTGGCTATTTCCCACAACATATAACACATAATAGACGCTCGGTAAACCCTTGTTAAAAAAAAAAAAAAAAAAAAAAAAAACATCTTTACTCTTATTCAACCTTGCAAAGAATTCCACTCAAATTTGTCTCAAATGGAAAAACTGCAGATGACGCCACTTAAAATGGAATAAAGGGGCTTCCCTGGTGGCGCAGTGGTTTAGAGTCCGCC